>NC_091639.1:49481391-49723822 GCF_027580195.1 Bos mutus | reverse complement strand
AAACTGTGGCTGTGTCATCCCAGGTGCTCAGACTGATGTGGTAGTGTCACTCTGAAGTCTGTGGACTGTATCCACAGGTACGGGTCTTGGGGGGGTGTCACCCTGGAGACTGGAAATGTGACCAGAGGTTCAAAGTCTGGGAGTGGTGGTCACCCTGGAGACTGTGTACATGTGACCAGAGGTAAAAGCTCTGATGAGGTGGGGTCACCATGGAGAATGTGGACATGTGACCCCAGGTGTAGGGTCTGGGAGAGGCAGTTACCCTGGAAACAGGAAATGTAACCCCAGGTACAGGGTCTGGGCGAGGTGTCACCAAGGAGACTGTGGACATTTGACCCCAGGTGCTTGTATTTCAAAGGGATCACCCTTTAGCCTGTGGATGTGTGACCCCAGGTGAAAGGTCTGGGAGTAGGGCTCACTCTGGACTGTGGTTGTCTAACACCATGTGCAGGGTCTGGAGAGAGGGCTCTCTGGAGAATGTGGACATGTGACCCCAGGTGCAGGTTCTGTGAGGTGTTTTCTCCCTGGAGAAAGTGGACGGGTGACCCAAAATGCAGTGTCTGGGGTAGAGGCTGACCCTGGAGCCTGTGATATGTAAAGCCAGGTGAAGTTTCTGGGAGGTGGGGGTCACTGTGGAGACTGTGGACGTGTGAACCCAGGTGCAGGGTCTGGAAGAGTGTTCACCCTGGGGACTACGGACATGTGACCCTATGAATAGGGTCTATGAAGGGGTTCATCAGGGAAACTGTGGCCATGTGACACCAGGTAAAGGATCTGATGTGGGGTGTGAACGTGGAGACTATGGTCATATAACCCCCGATGCATGGGGGAAGGGAATCACCCTGGAAACTGTGGGTGTGTGATCCCAGGCACATGGTCTGGGAGGGGTTCATCATGGAGACTATGGATGTGAAATTCCAGGTATAGGATCTGGGAGGTGGGGTTACCATGCAGATTGTGTGCAGGTGTTTCTGGTTACTGGGTCTGGGTGGTGGGGTCACCCTGAGGACTATGGATGTGTGACCCAAAGTGCAGGGTCTGGGGAGGGGGCTCTCCCTGCGTACTGTGGATGTGTGATCCCAGATGCAGGATCTGGGGTGTGGGGTCACTCTTGGGATTGTGGACATGTTACATCAGGTGAATGGTCTGGGAGGTGGTTACCCTGGAGACTCTGGACATGTTACCCTAAGTGCAGGGACTGGGAGGTGGTGTCACAGGACACTGTGGTCATGAGACCTCAGGTACAGAGTCTGGATGTTGGCTCATACTAGAGACTGTAGACATGTGATCCCATGTATGTGGTCTGGGAGGGAGTCACCCTGCACACTACAGAAATTTGACCCCAGGTACAGGGTCAAGAGGGGGTTACCCTGGAGACTGTTTATGTGTGACCCCACATGCAGTTTCTGGGAGGTGGAGTCACACTTTAGACTTTAGACATGTGACCCTGGTCCAGGGTGTGGGAGGGGGGTCACCCTGAATCTTGTGGACATGGGACCTTAGGTGCAGGGTCTGGGAAGTGGTGTCACTCTGGGGATTGTGGACATGTTACTCCAGGTGTTTGATCTGGGAGGGTTTTACCCTCGAGACTGTGGATGGGCAACCTTAGGTGCAGGGACTGGGAGGAGATGCCACACTGGGCACTGTGGTCATGTGACCCCAGGTACATAGTCTGGAGGTGGTTTCACCCTAGAGACTGTTTATGTGTGACCCCAGGTGCAGGCTTTGGGAGGGTGTCACCCAGATGAATGTGGACTTGTGAACCTGGTAAGATGTAGTCACCCTGGAGACTGTGGACCTGTGAACCCAAGTGTGGGGTGTGAGCAGTGTCAACAAGAATTTTGACATGTGACCCCAGATGCTGGTACTTCAAAGCAGTCAACATGGAGCCTGTGGATGTGTGAACCCAGGGCAAGGGTCTGGGAGGTGGGGTCACTCTTGAGACTGGATGTGTGACCCCAGGTGCAGGGTCTTGAGGTGGGTTCACCTTGGAAACTGTGGATATGTGACCCCAGGTTCAGGGTCTTGGAGGACATTCACCCTGCAGAATGTGGACATTTGATCCCTTGTACAGGGTCTGCAAAGGGAGACTGTGGCCCTGTGACACCTGGTATAGTGTCTGATAAGGGGTATCAGCATGGAGACTGTGGACATGTACACCAGGTGCTTGAATGTGGGCTGTGGTCACCATGGAGACTGTGCATGTGTGACCCAGTTTCAGTGTCTTATATGTTTGTCACCCTGGAGATGGTGCACCTTTGACTTCAGGTACAGGTTCTGGGGGGTGCTATCACCAGGGGGACTGTGGACATATGACAGCAGGTATAGTGTCTAGGAGGTGGGGTACCTTAGAGACTTTGCACATGTGACTCCAGTTACAGGGTTTGTGAGGTGGGGTCTCCCAGGAGACTGTGTACATATGTTCCCAGTACAGGTTCTGGGAGGTGGGTTCATTTCTGGGACTGAATGTGTGACCTAAAGTTCAGTGTCTGGGGAAGAGGATGACCCTGGAGACTGTGGACTTGTGACAACATATATATGGCCTGGGGGGCTGGGTAACCCTGGAGACTATGTACATGTGGCCACAGCTGTAGGGTCTGGATGGAGGGTTCACCTTGAGACTGAATGTGAAAACCCACATGCTGGGTCTGAGACCTGGGGTAACCCTGGAGACTGTGGACATGAGGCCTCAGGTACAGGGTCTCTGTGGTAGGGTCACCCTGGGGACTGTGGACATGTGACCCAAAGTGCAGTGTCTGGGGAAGAGGTTGACTCGGGAGATTGTGGATGTGTGACCAATATATATGGTCTGGGAGGGGTTCATCGTGGATACTGCAGACATTTGACATCAGGTATAGGATCTGGGAGGGGGGTTACAATGGAAACTGTGGCCATGTGACCCAAGTACAGGGTCTGGGCAGGGTTGTCATCTGGTGACTGTGAACATGTGACCCCAGATGCAGCATTTGGAGGGGGGTCACCCTGAAGACTATGGACATGTGACACTAGATGCAGGGTCTGGGAGGGGATCACCCTGTAGACTGAGGACATGTGAACTCAGTACTGGGTCTTGGAGGCAGGGTAACCCTGGAGATTATGTATCCGACCACAGGCTCAAGTCTGGGAGGTGGGGTCACCCAGGAGACTGTGGATGTGTGACTGAAAGTGCTGCATTTGGGGAGGGGGCTCTCCCTGGAGACTATGCACATGTGATCCAAGGTGAGTGATCTGAGAGGGGATCATCAAGGAGATGTGGACTTGCAACTCCAGGTATTGGGTCTAGGAGTTGGGGTTACTCTGGAGAGGGTGGACATGTGATCCCAGGTGCAGGGTCTGGTAGGTGGGGTCACCCTGGAGACTGTGGATGTGTGGTCCCAGGTACAGGGTCTGGGAGGTGGGATCACTTGGGGCCAGTGGACATGTGACCCCCAAGTGCAGGGTCAGGGAGGTGGGGTCACCCTGGAGACTATGGACATGTTATCTCAGGTACAGGGTCTGGGAGGGGTTTATCCTGGGCCATGGATATGAGAACCCAGGAACAGGGTCTGGGTGAGTGTCACTCGGGAGACTGCAGATATTTGACCCCAGGTACAGGGTCTGGGAAGGGAGTCACCCCAGAGAATGTGGACATGTGACCCAGGTACAGGGTCTGGGAATGGACATCATGATGGAAACTGTGGATGTGTGACCCCAGGTACAATGTCTGGGAGGATGTCACAGTAGAGACTGTGGATGTGTGACCCCAAATACAGTGCCTGGGCTTGGGCACTGAAGACATGTGATCTCGGGTACAGGGTCTGGGAGGGTGTCATCCTGGAAATGGTGGTCATGTGACCCCATGTGTAGTGACTGAGTGGTAGGTTAACCTGGAGGCTGTGGACATGTGATCCCAGGTGCTCAGATCAGTGTTGTGGGGTCACCCTGAAATCTGTGGACACGTAACCACAAGTTCAGCATCTTTGGTGCTGTCATCCTGGAGACTATGGATGTGTGACCACAGGTAAAAGTTCTGATGAGGTGGGGTCACCCTAGAGACTGTGGATATGTGACCCAATGTACAAGTTCTGGTGAAGTGCAGTCACACTGGAGACTGTGGAGGTGTGACCCCAGGTGCAGGGTTTGGGGGTTTTCACCCTGGAGACATGGACATGTGACCCCATGTGCAGGGTCTGGAAGTGAATTTACCCTTGAAACTGAAAATGTGACCCCAGATACAGTTTTAGAGAGGAGTCACCAAGGAGACTCTGGACATGTGACCCAGGTGCAGGTATTCCAAAGGGGTCACCCTACAGCCTGTGGACGTGTGATGCCAGGTGCAGGGTCTTGGGAGAGGGCTCTCCCTGGAGGCTGTGGATGTGTGACACCAGTTACAGGGTCTGGGGAGAGGGGATCACCCTGGAGACTGTTAACATGTGACCCCAAGTGCAGGGTTTGGTGTGTGGGATCATCGTAGAAACTGTGGAGTTTTGAAACCTGGTACAGGTTTTGGGAGGTGGGTTCATGCTGGAGATGGGACATGAGACCCTATGTTCATGGTTTTGGAAGGGGGTCACCCTGGATATGGTGGACATGTGACCTCAGGTGCATGGTCTGTGAGGGGGTTCACCCTGGAGACTGTGACCATGTGACTCCAGGTACAGGGTCTGAGCTGGGGTGTCAGCCTGGAAACTCTGGACATGTTACCCCAGGTGCAGGATCTGGAAGGAAGTCAACCTGGAGATTCTGGACATGTGATTCCAGGAACAGTGTCTAGGGATGTGTGTCACCCTATAGACAGTGGAAATGTTACCCCAGGTGCAGGTTTGGGAGGGGGGTCACCCTGAAGACTGTGAACATGTGACACAAGGTGCATGGTCTGCAAGGTGTGGTCTCCCTGGAGAGAGTGGACATGTGACCCCAGGTAAAGGGTCTTGGAAGTGGGGTCACCCTGGAGAATGTGGACATGTTACCTTGGGTGCAGGGTCTGGGAGGGATTTACCCTGGTGACCGTGGATGTTAGAATACAGGTGCAGGGTCTGGGAGTTTTGATCACCCTAGAGACAGTGGTTGTGATACCCCAGTACAGGGTCAGGGAGGTTGGGTCACCTGGAAAATGTGGATGTGTCACTCCAGACAGGATGTGAGGAGGATTGTCACCCTGGATACTGTGGACATGTATCCCCACATTCAGGGTCTGGGACGATGGTCCCAGTAGAGACTGCAAATTTGACCCCAGGTGTAGTGTCTGTGAGGGAAGGTTACCCTGGAGACTGTGGATGTATGATCCCAGGTGCGCAAACTGTAGTTGTGGGGTCACATTGAAGTCTGTGGACATGTGACCACAGGTTCAGTGTCCTGGACGGTGTCACCCTGGAGGCTGTGGACGTGTGACCCCAGGTACAGGGTCTGGGAGGATGGTCACAGTAGAGACTGTGGAAATGTAACCCCAGGTGTAGTGTCTGTGAGGGAAGGTTACCCTGGAGACTGTGGATCTGTGACCCAGGCGCTTGGACCATAGTTGTGGGGTCACCCTGAAGTCTGTGGATGTGTGACCACAGGTTCAGTGTCCTGGGAAGTGTCACCCTGGAGACTATGGACGAGTGAACAGATGTTCACCGTCTGGTAGTGGTGGTCACCCTGGAGACTGGAGGTGTGACCACAGGTAATAGTTCTGATGAGGTGGGGTCACCCTAGAGACTGTGGACATGTGACCCAAGGTACAAGTACTGGTAAGGTGCAGTCACCATGCAGGTTGTGGTGGTGTGACCCCAGATGCAGGGTCTGGGAGGGAAGGTTACTCTGGAAACTAGAAATGTGACCCCAAGTCATAGTGGGGTGTCACCAAGGAGACTCTGGACATGTGACCCAGGTGCAGGTATTTCAAAGGGGTCATCCTGGAACCTGTGGACTTGTGACCCTAGGTGAAAGGTCTAGGAGGTGGGGTCACCCTGGAGACTGTGGACGTGTAACCCTAGGTGCAGGGTCTGGCAAGAGGGTTCTCCCTGGAGACTGACATGTGACCCCAGGTGCAGGGTTTGCTGGTGTGGGACACCCTGCTACTGTGGACCTGTGACCCCAGGTGCAGGGCCAGAGAGGGGGGGTAACCCTGGAAATTTCGGATGTGTGACCCCAGGTATAGTGTCTGGGAGGTGGGAATATACTGGAACTGTGGAGGTGGCTCAGACGAAAAGCGTCTGCCTGTAATGCAGGAGACCCATGTTCAATCCCTGGGTTGGGAAGATCCCCTGGAGAAGGAAATGACAACCCACTCCAGTACTCTTGCCTAGAAAATTCCATGGATGGAGGAGCCTGGTGGGCTACAGTCCATGGGGTCGCAAAGAGTCAGACACGACTGAGCGACTTCACTTTTACTTTCACTTTTCATACGGTCTGCGAGGTGGAGTCAGACTGGAGACTGGATATTAGACCCCATTTACGTGGTCTGGGAAGGGGGTCACCCTTGGACATGGTGGAGATGTGACCTCAGGTACAGGGTCTGTGTGGCGGTTCACCATGGTGACTGTGGCCATGTGACCCCAGGTACAGGGTCTAGGGTAGGGTGTCAGCCTGAAGACTCTGAATATGTTACCCCAGGTGCAGGTTCTGGAAGGGGGTCACCCTGGAGATTCTGGATGTTTTATTCCAGGTACAGCCTCTGGGTACATGTATCACCCTATAGACAGTAGAAATGTGACCCCAGGTGCAGGTTCAGGAAGGGGTCACCCTGGATACTGTGAATGTGTGATCCCAGGTGCATGGTCTGAGAGGTGTTGTCTCCCTGGAGACAGTGGGCATGTGACTCCAGGCACAGGATCTGGGAGGTGGGGTCACTTGGGGACTGTGGACATGTGACTCCAAGTACAGGGTCTGGAAGGATGGTCAATGTAGAGACTGTGGACATGTGACCCCAATTACAGTGCTTGGGAGGGGTCACCCAGGGGGCTGAAGACATGTGACTTCAGGTACAGGGTCTGGGAGTGTGTCCTGGGAAACTGTGGACATGTGAGCCCAAATGCAGGATTTGGTGGGGGGTCACATAGGAGATTTTGGATATGGGAACCCAGGTGTTGTGTTTGGGAGTCGTCACCCTGGACTGTGGATGTGTGACCCCAGGTTCAGGGTCTTGGAGGGGTGTCACCCTGGAAACAGTGTACATTTGGCCCCAGGTGCCGTGTGTTTGGAGGTGGGTCACCTTGGAGACTGTTGACGTGTGACTGCAGGTGCAGGGTCTGTTAAGGGGTGCCACACCAGAGACTACAGATATTTGACCCCAGGTACAGGGAGGCCTGGCGTGCTGCAATTCATGGGGTCGCAGAGTCGGACATGACTGAGAGACTGAACTGACTGACAGACTAACAGAGTCTGGGTCGGGGGGTCACACTAGACACTGTGAAAGTGTGATCCCAGGTGCAGGGTCTGGGAGGGAGGTAATGCTGGAAACTGTGGATATGTGACACCAGGTGCAGGATTGGGCAGGGGTGTCACCATGGATATTATGGAAGTGTGATCCCAGGTACAGAGTCTGGGAAAAGGCATCAGACTGGAGACTGTGGATGTGTGACCCAGGCACAGGTTCTGAAAAGGGTGTCAGCCTGGAGACAGGATGTGTGAACCAGGCACAGGGTCTGGGAAAGGGCGTCAAGCTGGAGATTGGACATGTGAACCTAATTACAGTGTCTGGGAGGATAGTCACAGTAGAGACTTGGATATGTGACCTCAAGTACAGTGCCTAGGAGAGGACACCCTGGGATCTGAAAATGTGTGATCTCAGAAAAAGGGTCTGGGAGGGTGTCAACCTGGAAACTGGACATGTGACCCCAGGTGTAGGTCTGTTAGGGGTAGTTACCTTGGAGATTGTAGACATGTGATCCCAGGTGCTCAGATTGGTGTGGTGGGGTCACCCTGAAGTCTGTGGATGTGTGACTACAGGTACAGGGTCTGGGGGGGCAGGGTGTCACCCTGGAGACTGTGGATGTGTGACCACAGCTAAAAGTTCTGATGAGGTGGGTTCACCCTGAAGCTTTGGACATGTGATCCCAGGTAAAGGGTCTAGAAGTTGGGGTCACCCTGTAGACTGTGGATGTGTGACCTCATGTACTGGGACAGGATAGGGATCACATAGGAGACTTTGAGATATGTGAACTCAGGTGCAGTGATTGGGAGTCCTCACCCTAAAGACAGTAAACATGTGACTGCAGGTACAGTGCCTGGGCAGTGATGCCACCATAGAGACAGTGGAAGTATGACCCATGTGCAGGTTTGGGAGGACATTGCCCTGGAGACTTTGGAAGTGTGACCCCAGGTACAGAGTCTGGGGAAGTGGGGTCACCCTGGAGACTGGACATGTGATCCCAGGTACAGGGTCTGGGAGGCGAGGTCTCTCGGGGACTGTGGACATGTGATCCCATATGCAGAGTCTGGGGAAGGGGCTCATCCGAGAGACTGTGGACATATGTCCCCAGGGACCTGGTCTGGGAGGTGGGGTCACCCTGGAGACTGTGAACATGTTACCTCAGGTGCAGGGTCTGGGAGTGGTTTACCGTGGAGACCGTGGACCTGTGACCCAGGTGCCAGGTCTGTGAGGTTTGGTTACTGCGGTCGTGATACCACAGTACAGGGTCAGGGAGGTTAGGTCACCTGGAGAATGTGGATGTGTGACCCTATGTACAAATCTGGTGAGGAGTGTCCATCGTGGACTGTGGACATGTGACCCCAGATGCAGGTTTGGAGACTGTGGATGTATGACCCCAGGTGCAGGGTCTGGGAGCGGCTGTCACCATGGGGACTGTGGACCTGTAACCCCAGGTATAGGGTCTGGGAGGGGTTCACCCTGGAGACCATGGATGTGTGAGCCGGGAAATGGGATCACTCTTGGGATTGCTGAAAGGTTACCCCAGGTGCATGGTGTGGGAAAGAGTCACCTTGTAGACCATGGATGTGCAATACTAGGTGCAGGGTCAGGGAGGTGCTGTCACCCTGAAAACTGTGGTCATGTGACCCCAGGTACAGGGTCTGGAGGTGGGCTTATCCAGGCAACTGTTGATGTGTGACCCCAGGTAAAGTGTCTGGGGTGGTTTGTCACCCTGTAGACTCTGGACATGTTACCAACGTGCAGGGTCTGGGAAGGGGTAACCATGGAGACTGTGGACATGTAACCCCAGGTACAGGTTCTGGGAGAGGTAAACCCTGGGACTGTGGGCATGTGACTCCAGGTGTAGGGACTCAGAGGTGGGCTCACCTTGAGACTGTGGACATGTGATCCCAGGAACATGGCCTGGGAGGAGGTCACCATGGAGACTGTGGATGACTCCAGGTATATGGCCTGGGAGGTGGGGTTACCCTGGACTGTGGACATGTGATCCAAGTTACTCAGTGTGAAAGGTGGGGTCACACTGGAGACTGTGGATGTGTGAGCCCAGATACAATGTTTGTGGAGGGATATCACACTAGACACTGGAAATGTGACCCCAGGTCCAGGATCTAGAGGGTATCACACTGAAGACTGTAGACATGTGACTCCAGGTGCAGGGTCTGGGAAGTGGGGTCACCCTGGAGACTGTGAACATGGGACCCCAGGTACTGGGTGTTGGAGGTGGGGTCACACAGTAGACTGTGGACATGTGACTCTAGGTACAGGGTCTGCGAGGTGGGGTCACCCTGGAGACTGTGGACGTGTGACTAAAATTGAAGGATTTGGTGAGGCAGCTCTCCCCAGAGACTCTGATGTGTGATCCAAGGTGAATGGTCTGGGAGGGGATCACCATGGAGACTGTGGACTTGTGACTCCAGGTATAAGGTCTAGGAGTTGGGGTTACCCTAAGACTGTGAACATGTGACCCTGGTATAGGGTCTGAAGGTGGGCTCATCCTGGAAAGTGGAGGTGTGACACCATGTTTATGGTCTGAGGGGTGGAGTTTACCTGAGATACTGCAGATATTTGACCCCAGGTATGGGTCTGCAAGGGGGGGTCACCATGGAGACTATGCACATGTGACCACAGGTACAGGACCTGGGAGAGGTATCACCCAGGGGACTGTAGAAATGTGACCCCAACTGCAGGATCAGGAGCAATCACCCTGGAGACTGTATAAGTGTGACTGCAGGTACAGGGTTGGGAGGTGGGGTCACCCTTCAAACTGTAGACATGAGACCCCAGTCCAGGGTCTGAAAGGGTGTCACCCTGGAGCCTGTGGACATGCAACCCAGATGCAGCGTTGGGAGGGTTTCACCGTGAAGACTGTGGGCATGTGACTGCAGGTGCAGGGTCTGGGAGGTGGGTCACCCTGGAGATATCGGACGCGTGACCCCAGGTGTAGGGTGTGTGGAGGGGGGTCACCTTGGAGACTGGAAGTTTGATCCCAGGTACAGGGTCTGGGAAAGGGAGTTACCCAGGAGACTGTGGATGTTTTTCAGGGTAGGTTCTGGGAGGGGTTCATCACAGAGACTGTGGACATGTGACCCCAGGTGTAGATTCTGGGAGATGGAGTCACTCTGTGGAGTGTGGACATGTTCAGGGACTTGAGAGTGGATGTGTGACCCCAGGTATTGGGTATTGGAGGTGGGGTCACGTAGTAGTATCCAGGGACATGTGACGCCAGGAACAGAGTCTATGAGGTGAGGTCATTGTGGACATGTGACTAAAAGTGCAAAATTTGGTGAGGGGGCTCTCCCTGGAGAATCTGATCTGTGATTCAAGGTGCATAGTCTGGGAGGGGGTCACCATGGAGACTGTGATTCCAGGTAGAGGGCCTAGGAGTTGAAGTTACCCTGCAGACTGTGGACATGTGACCCCTGATGGAGGGTCTGGAGGTGGACTCATCCTGGAAACTGTGGAGGTGTGACCCCATGTTTATGATCTGGGGGGAGTTACACTGGATACTGCAGATATTTGACCCCAGGGACAGGGTCTGGGAGGGGTGTCATCCAGGGGACTGTAGATATGTGACCCCAGGTGCAGGATCAGGAGTGGTCACCCTGGAAACTGCTAAAGTGTGAGCCAGGTGCAGGGCCTGGAAGGTGGGGTCACCCTTCAGACTGTAGACATGTGACCCCAGTCCAGGGTCTGGGAGGATGTTACCCTGGAGCTTGTGGATGTGTGACCCAGGTGCAGGGTTGGGAAGGGTTTCATGGTGGAGACTGTGGACATGTGACCCCAGGTGTAAGGTCTGGGAAGTGGGTTTACTCTGGAAACTGGAAATGTAATGCCAGGTACATGGTCTGGGAGGTGGGTTCACCCTGGAGACTGTGGACGAGTGACATCAAGGTCAGGGTCTTGGAGGTGGGACCACCCTGGAGACTGTGGACGTTTGAACCCAGGTATAGGGTCTGGGAGGTGGAGTCACTCTGAGGAGTGTGGAAGTGTAACCCCAGGTGCAGGGACTAGAGAAGTTATTCACCCTGGAGTCAGTGACATCTGACCCCAGGTACATCATGTGGGAGGTGAGGTTACCTGGTGATGGTGTACATGTTACCCTAGGGGCAGGGTCTGAGGTAGGTCACACTGGAGACTGTGGATGTGTGACACCAGGTACAGTATCTGGGCAGGGAATCACCCTGGATTTTGTGGAAGTATGACAATAGGTATAGGGTCTGGGAGGGTTGTCACCCTGGAGACTGGACGTGTGACCCAGGTACAGTGTCTTGGAAAGGGCATCACCCTGGAGACTGTGGACATGTGACCCTGGGCACAGCATATGAGAGGAAGGTCACAGAAGAGACTGTGGATCTGTGAACCCAAAGACAGTGCTTAGGAGGGGTCACCTTGGGGACTGAAGACATGTGACCTCAGGTACAGGGTCTGAGAAGTTGTCACCCTGGAAGCTGTGGACATGTGACATCAGGTGTAGGGTTTGTGAGGGGCAGTTACCCTGAAGACTGTGGACAGATGATCCTAGGTGCTCAATCAGGTGTGGTGTGTCACCCTGAAGTCTGTGGACATGTGACCACAGGTACAGGGTCTGGGGTTGGGGTGTCACCCTGGAGACTGTGGACATGTGACCAGAGTTAAAAGTTCTGATGAGGCAGAGTCACTCTAGAGACTGTAGACATATGACCCAAAGTAAAAATTCTAGTGAGGTGGGGACACTCTGGAAACTGTACGTGTGACCCAACATGTAGGTTCTGGGAGGGGATGTTACTCTGGAAACTGGAAATGTGATCCCAGGTACAGAGTCTTGGAGGGATGTCATCAAGGAGACTGTGGACATGTGACCCCAGGTGCAGGTACTTCTGAAGGTTCAACCTGGAGTCTGTGGACATGTGACCCCAGGTGAAGGGTCTGGGAAGGGTTTACCCTGGAGACTGTGAATGTGAGAAGCCAGTTGCAGGGTCTGGGAGGATGGTCATCCTGAAAACTGTGGTTGTGATACCCCGTGCAGAGTCAGGGAGGTTGGGTCACCCTGGAGAATGTGGATGTGTGACCCCATGTACATAATCTGGGGGGTATTGTCACCCTGGAGACTGTGGTTAGGTGACCACAGGTGCAGGATCTGGTACATGGGTGTCACAATGGAGACTGTGGACATATAATCCCAGGAACAAGGTCTGGGAGGGTTGTCCCCCTAGAGAGTGTACATGTTTGACCCCAGGTGCTGGGTGTATGGAGATGGGTCACCTTGGAGACTGTCGACATGTGACCCTAGGTGCAGGTTCTGGGGAGGGAGCTCACCTGGGAGACTGTAGACATATGGCCCTAGGTACATGGTCTGGGATGTGGGGTCATCTTGGAGATAATGAACATATGACCCCAGGTGTAACATCTAGGAGGGGAGGTTCCCTGTAGACTGTGGTTGTAAGACTCCAGTACAGGGACAGGAAGGTTGGGTCACCCTGGAGAATGTGTATGTGACACCATGTACAAAATATGGGGAGTATTGTCACCCTGAAAACTGTGGACATGTAACCCCAGGTACAGGGTCTGGGATGGAGGTCATGCTAGAGACTCAGAACATGTGACACCAGGTTCAGGATCTGGGCAAGGCTGTCACATAGGATATTGTAGGAGTGTGACCCCAGGTACAGGGTCTGGGAGGGCATCACTCAGGAGACTGAAGATATTTCTTTCAAGGTACAGTGTCTGGGAGGGTGACCTGCCCTAGAGACTGTGGACATGTGTCCCAGGCACGGGTCTGGGAGGTGGGTTTACACTGGACACTGTGGACATGTGACCCCAGGTGCAGGTTCTGTGAGGTGGTGTCCTCCTGGAGACTGTACATGTGACCCTAGGTACAGGATCTGGGAAGTGTGGTCTCCCTGAGGACTGTGGATGTGTGATTCAAAGTGCATGGTTTGGGAATGAGCTCTCCACAGACACTGTAGACATGAGATCCAAGTTACATGCTATGGGAGGGGATCACCATAGGGACTGTGGACATGCGACTCCAGGTATAGGGTCTAGGAAGTAGAGTTACACTGCAGACTGTGGACATGTGACCCCAGGTGCAGGGTCTGGGAGAGGTGTCACCAAGGAGACTCTGAACATGTGACCTCAGGTGCAGGGTCTGGGGAGGTGTTCACCCTGAAGACTGTGGACATGTGTCCCAATGTACATGGTCTGTGAGGGGCTTCACCAGGGAGATTGTCCATGTGACACCAGGTAAAGTGTCTGAAGAGTGGTGTCAGTGTGGAGACTATGTATTTGTAACCCCTGGGCAGGGTCTGGAAGGGGCTCACCCTGGAGACAGTGGATGTGTGATTGCAGGTTCATGGTCTGGGTGGGGCTCACCATGCAGACTGTGGATGTGTGAATCCAGGTCCAGGGTTGGGAGGGATCAACCTGGAGACTCTGGAAGTCTGACCCCAGGTGCAGGGTCTGAGAGGTGGGGTCAGCCTGGGGATTGTGGACATGTGACCACAGGTCCAAGGTCGGGGAAGGGAGCTTGGAGCTTGTAAATGTGCCAACTCAGGTGCAGGATCTGGGAAGTGGTGTCTCTCTTGATACTGTTGAAGTGTGTCCCACATACAGGTTCTGGGAGGTGTCGTCACCCTTGAGACTGGAGGTGTTACCCCAGATACAGAGTCTGGGAGGGTGTCTCCCTGGAGAATGTGGACTGTGAACCCAGATGCTGGGTCTGGTTGGGAGTCACATAGGAAACTGGAAATGTGAATCCAGGTACAAGTTCTGATGAGTTGGGGTCACCCTGGAAACTGTCAACGTCTGAACCCAGGTTCATGGTCTAGGATGGTGTCACCAAAGAGAATCGACATATGACCCCAGGTGCAGGTACTTCAAAGGGGTCACCCTGGAGCTTGTGGACATGTGACCCCAGGTACAGGGCCTGGGAAGGGGTCACTGGAGGGGAGTACCCTGGGGACTATAGACCTGTGACCCAAGGCACAGGGTCTAGGGATTGGGCATCACCCTGGATACTTTGTGTGTGTGACCCCAGGTACAGTGCCTGGGAGGGGTCACCCTGGGGACTCTAAACATGTAACTTCAGGTACAGGGTCTGGGAACATGTCACCATGCAGACTGTGGACTTGTGACTCCAGTTGCAGGGTCTGGTGTGTGGGGTCACCGAGAAGATTATGGACATGTGACCCCATTTATAGTGTCTGGGTTGTGTCACCCTGGAAACTGTGGATCTGTGGTTCAGTGCTTAGAAGCAGTGGGCACCCTGGAGACTTGGACATGTGACCACAGTCAAAAGGTCTGGTGAAATGGGGTAACCTAGAGACTGTGGATATGTGCCTCCAGGTACAAGTTCTTGTAAGGTGGGGTCACCCTGGACACGGTGGACCTGAGAGACCAGGTGCAGTGTTTGGGAAGGTTGTCACCCTTGCGACTGTGGACGTGTGACCCAAGGAGCAGGTTCTGTGAGGGCTCACCATGGATACTGTGGACGTGTGATGCCAGTTTCAGTTTCTGGTGAGGGGGGGATCCCTGAAGACTTGGATGTGTGACCCCATTTACAGCGTCTGGTGGGTATCACCCTGGAGACTTTGGACATGTGGCCCCAGGTCCAAGCTCTGGGAGGGGTTCATGCTAGAGCCTGTGGACCTGAGACACCAGGTGTAGGGTCAGGGAGGCAGGATCACCCTGGAGACTGAACATGTGACCCCAAGTTCAGTTTCGGGAGGGCTTCACCATGGAGACTCTGGACATGTGATGACAGGGGCAGCAACTGGAGACAGTGTATGTGTGTCCCCCGGTACAGGTTCTAGGAGGTGGTATTACCTGGAGACTGTGGATGTCTGACACCAAGTTCAGTGTCTGGGAGGAGGGGTCACCTTGGAGTCTATGGATGTTTGACCCCAGGTACAGAGGGTGTCACTCTGGAGAATTTAGATATTTGACCCCAAGAAGGATCAGGGAGATGATCACCCTAGGGACTGTGGACATGTGATCCCAGGTGCAGGGTCTGGGAGGTGGGGTCACCCTGGAGACAGTGGACATGTGACTGACTCTGGTCCTCGAAAGGCCCTGACTGTGGTTCTCACTGTTCCCTGATTCTGGTCTTCTCTATAGCCTAAATGTGGTCCTATTGGTCCCTGAATCTGGTCCTGAATTGGCACTCACACTGGACCTCACTCTGCCCTGACTCTGGTCTTCACTAGGTCCTGACGCTCATCCTCACTATAGCCTATTTTGGTCCTTTCTATGGCCTGAATTTTGCCTAAGAGCTTCCTGATTCTTTGCCTCACTACAGCCTTACTCTTATCATCACTGGGGCCTGAATCTTTGTCTCACTGGGCCCTGACACCTGTCCTCACTACTGATTGACCCTGATCCTCACTGGACCCTAAATGTGGTTCTCTCTCTGGCTTGACTCTGGTCCTTTCCACGGCATGCCTGTCTATGGCCTGAATCTCGTCCTCAGTATGGTCTGATTCTTCTCCTCTCTCCAGCCTATTTATTTCCCTCACTTGGACTGATGCTTTCCTCACTGGGCCCTGCTATTGGTCCTCACTGGGCCCTGAGTCTCGTCCTCTAGACAGTTTGACTCCGGTCTCACTATGGCCTGACCCTGTTCTTCACTACAACAAGATTCTGTTGCTTACTAAAGCCTGACTCTGGTCCTCTCTAACAGTTGACTCTTTGTCTCACTCTGTCTTGAAGATTTGATCACTGGCCATAACTTGGGTCCTGTCTGGTCCTCACTGGGCACTGAATCTGTTCCTCTGTACATCCTGACTTGGGTCCTCACTACAGCCTGACTCTCATCCTCAATATGGCCTGACTTTTGTCCTCCCTACAACCAGACTCTTTGCTTCACAACAGCCTCACTTTTTACTTCACTGTGACCTGACTCTATGACCTTAGCTCACTAGGCCCCAGATCTGTTCCTCATTGGGCTCGGACGTGAGTCCACACTACGGACTGACTGGTTTTTCACTTCTGCCTGACACTGGTCCTCAATAGGGCCCGATTCTCATCCTCACTTGTGCCTGAATCTCACACTCTCTATGTCCTCTCCTGACTTGTGCTCACAAGGACACACTTGTCCTCATTAGATATTGACTCTTGTTTTCACTGCACCATGAGTCTGGTCTTCACTGGACTCTGACTTTGGTCCTCACTCTGGCTTGACTCTGGTTGTACTAGGGGCTGACTCTTCCACCTCATTTTGGCCCAACTCTCTTCCTTACCACAGCCTGACTCTTATCCTCACTGGGGCCTGACTCTGTAGACTATGGCCTGACACTGCCTCACTACGGCATGACTCTCATTCTCATTAGGGCCTGACTCTAGCTTCAGTTCCCCCAGACTCTGACCCTCACTAGGCACTGATTCTGTCCTCACTGGGCTCTGAACCTTGTCCTCTCTGTGCCATGACTGGTCCTCTCTACAACCTGGCTTTTTGCCTAACTATGGCCTGATGCTTTGCCTCACTGACCCTGACTCTGGTCTTCACCACAGCTTGACTCTCATCATAACTATGGCGTGAGTCACATGCTCACTAGGGCCTTACTTTTGTCTCTGTATGGCTTCACTCTGGTCCTCACAGTACCCTCACTCTGGTCCTCACTATGTCCTCATTCTGGTCCTCACTATGAACTAACTCTGGTCCCTCTTCTTCCTCACTCTTTCCTCTCTATTACCTGACATGCTTCTCATTCTGCACTGCCTCTTCTCCTCAATTGTACTGACCCTGGTTTCTCACTCTGCTTTGAGTGTGGTCCTCTCTATGGCTTGACTCTGAACCTCTCTATGGACTGAATCTGGTCCTGCCAACAGCCTGAATCAGTCCTCACTATGGCCGAACTGTGGTCCTCAGTACAGCCTGACTCTGTTCCTGTCTACAGACTGGATCTTTGACTCACTATGGTCTGATTCTTTGCCTCAGTGGGCCCTGACTTGGGTCCTCATTAGGCCCTTACTCTGGTCCTTTCTTGAGCCTGGCTCTGGTCCTCAATATGGCCTGACTCTGGTCCTCTCTACAACTTTACTCATTCCTCTCAGGGCCAGACCAAGTTTCACACTATTGCATGAGCCTGGTCTTCACTACAGCATGTCTCTGGTCCTCACTCATCCTCATTCTTTTCCTCCCAAGTACCTCAGTCTGATTCTATCTATGCCCTGACACTGTTTTTCACAATACCCTGACTTTTGTCCTCACTACGGGCTGACCCTGGTTCTCACTATAGCCTGACTCTGGTCCTCTCTACATCCTGACTCTTAGCCTCACAACAGCTATTCTTTGCCTCACTGTGACCTGACTCTGATGCTCTCTATGTCTTGACACCCGTCCTCACTATACACTGTCTATGGTCCTCACTGTGCCCTGATTCTAGTCCTGACTACCACTTAACTCTTTTCCTTACCATGATCTGACTATTGTCCTCTCTGGCCTGACTCTTATCCTCACTAGTGCCTGAAGCTCCCCTCCTCTCTACATCCTGACACTCATCCTCACTATACGCTGTTTATGGTCCTCACTGCACCCTGATTCTTGTCCTGACTACTGCTTGACTCTGTTCCTCACCTGGGCCTGACTACTGTCTTTCTTTGGCCTGGCTTTCATCCTTACTAGGGCTTGTCTCTCTTCCTGATTTTAGTGATTCTCACCACTGCCAGACTCTTATCCTCACAAAGGTCTGACTCTGTCCTATATGGTCTGACATTTTGCCTCACTATGACCTCACTCTTGGCTCACTAGGACCTGACTCTTGTCCTCACTATGCCCTGAATGGTTGTCACTCAGCCCTGAATCAGTTCCCCACTGAGCCCTGACACTGGTCCTCTATACAGCTTAACTCTGGTTCTCACTATGGACTGACTCCTTTCCTCCTTATGGGCTTTTTTCTTTGACTTGTTTCACACTTTGACTCACTGGGCCTGACTCTGGTCCTCACATAGCCCTGATTCTCATCCTCACTCTGTCCTGATTCTTGTTCTGGCTATGGTCTTAATCTTTACCTCACTACAGCCTGACTGTTTTCCACACAGGGACCTGACTGTGGTGCTTACTAGGCTCTGATTCTGTTCCTCACAGGGCTCTGATCCTGGACCACTCTACAGCTTGACTGGTCCTTTCTACAGCCTGCATCTGGTCCTCTCTATGGCCTGACTGTTTGCCTCACTACAGCCTGACCTTTTCCTCACTGGGGCCTGACTCTTTTCCTCTATGGAGACTGAAACAGTTCCTCACTGGGCCCTGTTTCTGGTCCTCACTGTGGCCTGACTCTGGTCCTAGTACAACATGACTCTCATCTTCACTAGGGTCTTACTCTTGTGTTTACCAGAGCCTGACAATCATCCTTTGTATGTCCTGAATCTGGTCCTCACAAGGCCCAGGGTTTGTTCCTCACTAGTCTCTGACACTGGTACTAACTAGGCCCTATTTCTGGTCACTACAGACTGACTCTGTCCTCACTAAAGCAAGATTCTCATCATCACTAGGGCCTGAAATTATTGTGTACTAGGACCTGATTTTCTTCCTCATATGCCCTCACACATGTCCTCACTATGTCCTCACTGTTCCTCACTAAGTCCTCACTCTGGTCATTTCTATGGCCTCACTCTGGTATTCACTAAAGCCTGACTCTGGTCCTCACTGTGGCCTGATTCTGGTCCTCACGGCCTCAAATTTGTCCTCTCTACAGCCTGACTCTTTACCTCACAATGGCCTGATGTTTGCCTAACTGGAACCTAACTGGTTCTCACTGGGCCCTGCATCTCTTCCTCACTGGGCTATGATGCTAGTCTTCACTACAGTTTGACTCTTGTCCTCACTATTGCCTGACTCTGGTCCTCACTAGGGTCTAGCTCTTTTCTTCACTAGGTCCTGACTCTTGTCCTCTCTATATTCTGACGTTCATCCTAATTAGACGCTGACTCAGGTTTTCACTGCACTCTGAGTCTGGCCCTAACTGGACCTGACTCTGGTCCTCACTACAGAATGACTATGGTCATCACTAGGGCCTGACTCTCATCTTCAGTAGAGCCAGAATCTCATCCTCACTTTGGCCTGACTATCATCCTCACTGTGGCCTGACTCCCTTCCTCTCCACGGCCTGACTCTGTACTCTATGCCCTGACACTTAGCATCACTACTGCTTGACTTTTTGCCTCACTGGGTCTTGAATCTTGTCCTCACTTGAAACTGACATTGTTCCTCACTGGGCTCTGATTTTGGTCCTCACTACAGCCTGACCCTTGTCCTAATTATGGCATGACTCTGCTCATTTTCAATAGGGCCTGGCTGTCATGCTCATTAGGCCCTGACTCTCAGCTCAGTACTCCTTGACTCTGGTCCTTACTAGGCACTGATTCTGTTCTACCTTGGGCTCTGTTCATGGTCTCTCTATGGCTTGACTCTGCTTCTTTCTACATTTTGAACATAGTCCTCTCTACAACCTGACTCTATTCCTCTATTTAGCCTGACTCTTTGCCTTATTGTGGTCTGATATTTTGCTTCAATGGGTGAAGGAGGACTCTGGTCCTCACTGCATCCTTTCTCTTCGGCTCACTATGGCTAACTCTTTACCTCACTGGGACTGACACTGGTCCTCAGTGGACCCTGATGCTGAACATCACTATGGCCTGGATATGGTCCTCACTATGTACTCATTCTTGTCCTCACTAGTGTCTGAATATCATCCTCACTAGGACCTGACTCTCATTTTCTCTAAGTCTTGACACTCGGCCTCACTAGAGGCTAACTCTGGACCTCAGTGTACCCTCAATCTCCCTGATTCTTGTCCTCAATACATCTTGACTCTGATCATCACTAGGGCTTGACTCTCATTCTCACTTGGGCCTGACACTCATCCTCACTAGGGCTAGAGTTTCTTCCTCACTTTGTATGATAATGTCCTCTATGACCTGAACCTTTGCCTCACTATGGACTGACTCTGTCTCAGTGGGGCCTGACTCTTATCCTCACTGGAACTGACAGTATTTCTCATTGATCCTTGATTCTGATCCTCCCTATGGCCTGTTTCTAGTCCTCACAATGGCATTACTCTCATCCTCACTAGAGCCCGCAATCGTGCTCACTACAACCTGATATTTTTTTGTTGTTGTTGTTGTTGCATTAAACCCTGACTTGACTTTGGTCCTCACTGTGCCCTGAATCTCTTCCTCACTTCACCTTGATGCTTGTGTCTGTACAGCTTGACTCTTGTCCTCACAACAGCCTGACTCTGGTCCTCTCTGGTCATCTTACTGCTTGATTCTTTGGCTCACTATGGCTTGACACTTTGACACACTGTGGCTGGTGGTTCTCAGTGGGCCCTGACTCTGGTCCTCTCTATACCCTGACTTTTTGGCTCACTATGGTCTGACTCTTTGCCTCACTCAGATCTGACACTGGTCCTCAGTGGGCCCTGATGCTGGACATACTTGCAACCTGATTCTGGTCCTCACTACAGTCTGAGTCTCATTCTCACTAGGACCTGACTCTTGTCTTTTCTATCTCCTGACACTCATCCTTGCTAACTTCTGAATCTGGACCTCACACCATCCAGAGTCTGCTCCTCACTCAGGCCTGATTCTGGTCCTCACTACATCTAGACTCTGATCCTCACTAGGGCCTGACTCTCATCCTCACTTTGCTTGAAACTCTCATCTTGACCTGAGACTTTGCCTTACTACAGTCTGACTCATTGCCTCACTAGGACCTGACTCTTATCCTCATTGTGGCTGATAGTGTTCCTCACTGTTCCATGATTCAGGTCTTCCATACAGACTGATTCTAGTCCTGAATATATCATGACTCTAGTCCTCACTATAGCCTGCATGCGTGTTCACTACAGCCTGACATTCATCCTCAGTAAGCCCTGACTTTGGTCCTCATAGTGCCCTGAGTCTGTTCCTCACTGGACCCTGAAACTGGTCTCTTTAAGGCTTGACCCTGGTCCTCACAACATCCTGACTCTGGTCCTCTCTATGGCCTGAGCTGTTCCTCTCAACTGCTTGACTCTCTGGCTCATAATGGCCTGGAACTTTAACACACAGGACTGCCTCTTGTCCTCAATAGGCCCTGACTCTCGTCTTCTCTACGGTTTGACTCTTTGCCTCATAGTGACCTGAGTATGGTACTCACAGTTGTCTGACTCTGGTCCTCTCTATGGCCTGACTCTGGTCCTCTCTAAGGCCTAACTCTTTGTCTAAGTACTCCCTGCAGCTTTGCCTCATTGGACCCTGAATTTGGTCCACACTATCCCCTGAGTTTGATCCTCAATAAGGCCTGAATCTTGTCCACACTATGGCATGACTCTTGTCCTTGGTAGGGAATGAATCTCATGTTCATTTAGGACCTGACTTTCATCCTTGCTATGCCCTGACTGGTCTTCAATGGACCCTGATTCTATTTCTTGCTGGGTTCTGCCTCTCATCCTCACTAGTAGGGCCTGGCTGTCATCCTCACTACAGATGACTCTGTCCTTTATGGCCTGGCAGTTTGACTCATTAAGACCTGACTCTCTGCCTCAGTGGGGCATGAATCTTGTGCTTACTGGAACCTGAAACTTCTTCACTGGCCCCTGGTTCTGCTCTTCACTATGGCCTGACTCTGCTCCTCCCTACGGCGTGAAATTCGTCCTCTCCACTGTCTTACTATCATTTTCACTATGCCCTGACTCTGGTCCTCACTGTGCTCTAGTCTGTTCCTACTGGGTCCTGAGTGTGGTCCTCACTACAGCCTGACTCTTGTCCTCATTAGGCCCTGATTCCATTCCTCACTACAGACCGACTCTGTCTGCACTACAGCATGATTCTCATCATCACTGGGGCCTGAAGCTCAAGTCTACTAGGGCCTGACTCTCGTCCTCACTAGAATATGACTTTCCTCCTCATTATGGTTTACACATTTCCTCACTACATGCTCACTCTAGTCCTCATTCTGGCCTCACTCTGTTCCTTACTATGGCATCACTGTGGTCCTAATTCCTCACTCTGGTCTTCTCTGTGGCCTCACTCTCATCGTTAATACTAACTGACTTTGGTTTTCACCAAAGCCTGACTTTGGGCCTCATTATGGCCTCAGTGTAGTCCTCTCTACAGCCTGACTTTTTGCCTCACTGGGACCTGACTCTGGTGCTCACTGTGTCCTGAGTCTTTTCCACACAGGACTCTGATGATTGTCTTCACTTCAGTCTGACTCTATTGCCTAACTTTGGTGCTTACTAGGGCCTGGCTCTCATCTTCATTAGGTTCTGACTTTTGTCCTCTCTACATTCTGACACTCATCCCCATTAGATGCTGACCTAGGTTTTCACTGTGCCCTGAGTCTGGTCCTCACTGTGCCCTGAGTCTGGTCCTCACTATATTTTGACTCATCCTCACTAAGTACTGACTCTCATCCTCACTTTGGCTGACACTGTCCTCTATGACCTGACACTTTGTCTCCTTACAGCTTGACTCATTGCCTCACCGGGACATGACTCTTGTCCTCATTAGTGCTGACAATGTTCCTCATGGATCGCTGACTCTGTTTCTCTCAATGGCTTGAATTTAGCCTCATGACAACTTAAGTCTGCTTCTCAAAATTGGCTGACTCTGGTTTGCTCTAAGGCCTGACTCTTTGCCTCATTACCACCTGATACTTTGCCTCACTGGGCCCTGAACCCAGTCCACACTATGGCCTGACTATAATCCTCAATACAGGCTAACTCTGGTCCTCACTGCAGGCTGACACTGTTTATCACTGGGCCATGATTATGGTCCTAACTATGACCTGAATCTGCTCCGCACTATGTCATGACTCATCCTCAATGGAGCTGGACCTTCATGCTCATTTAGGCCTGACTCTCATCCTCACTTCAGTCTCACTAGCATCCTCATTACATTCCCAGTCTTGTCCATTCTCTGGCCTCACTCTTGTCATCAGTATAGACTCTGGTCCTCATTATGCCTCACTGTGATCTTCACTATAGCCTCACTTTTGTGCTCACTACATTGTTATTCTTTTTTTCTTTCAATTACCTGACATTGCTTCTCAATATGTCCTGACACCACTTCTCGCTGTGACCTGACTGTGCTCTTCACTATGCACGGACGCTTGTCCTCACTATGAACTGAGTTTGGTCCTCACTAGGCCCTGAATCTGGTCTTTTTAGGGCTTTAATCTGGTCCTCATAATGGACTGACTCTGAACCTCACGGAGTCTGATCCTCTCAACTGCTTGACTCTTTGCCTCACTACGGCCTGACAGTTTGCCACACTGGGCCTGACTCTGTTCCTCAATGGGTGCTGAATCTAGTCCTCTCTATGGCTTGACTTTTGCCTCACAATGACCTGACTCTGATTCTCACAATGGCCTGACTCTGGTCCTTTCTATGGCTTGACTCTGGTGCTCTTTACACCCTGAATCTTTGTCTCACTACCAACTGATGCTTTGCCTCACGGGGCCTGATTCTGTTCCCCAATGGGCTCTGAGTCAGTTCTTCACTGGGCCCTAAGTATGGTCCACAATATTGCCTGACTCTGATCCTCAATACAGCCTGAATCTGGTCCTCACTATGGCATAACTCTCATCATCACTAGGACCTGACTGTCATGTTCACTAGGACCTGACTCTTGTCCCTACTACATCATGACTCTGGTCCTCAATGGGCCCTGATTCTGTTCCTCACTGGGTCCTGACACTTGTCCTCACTAGGGCCTCGTTTTTGTAATCACTATCACTGACTGTCCTCTATTGTCTGGACACTTTGTCTCATTATGACCTAACTCTTTGCCTCAATTGGGGCATGAATCTTGTGCTCACTGGAGCCTGAAACTGTTTTTAACTGGCCCTTTATTCCGGTTCTCACTATGCTGTGACTCTGATCCTCACTGTGCCCTAGTCTTTTCTTCACCGGGTCCTGACAGTGGTCCTCACTATGGCTTGACTCTGGTCATCACTGAGGCCTCACTCTGGTTCACTCCTAGGGCCTCACCATGGTCCTCCGTATGCCCTGACACACTGTTTCACTGGGTCTGTCTCTGGTCCTCATTAGGCCATGATTTTGCTCCTCATTCATACTAACTATCCTCACTACAGCAAGATTCTCATCATAATTAGGGCCTGAAGCTTGGGTCTACTAGGGTCTGGCTCTGGTCCTCACTAGGGTCTGACTTTCTTCCTCACTATGATGAAACAGAAGCAGAAGATATTAAGAAGAGTTGGCAAGAATACACAGAAGAACTGTACAAAAAAGATCTTCATGACCCAGATAATCACAATGGTGTAATCACTCACCTACAGCCAGACATTCTGGAATATGAAGTCAAGTGGGCCTTAGGAAGCATCACTGCGAACAAAGCTACTGGAGGTGATGGAATTCCAGTTGACCTATTTCAAATCCTGAAAAATGATGCTGTTAAAGTGCTACACTCAATATGCCATTAAATTTGGAAAACTCAGCAGTGACCACAGGACTGGAAAAGGTCAGTTTTCATTCCAATCCCACAGAAAGGCAATGTCAAAGAATGCTCAAACTACTGCACAATTGCACGGTAGTTTTTCATCATCACAGTTAATTCATCTCACACACTAGTAAAGTAATGCTCAAAATTCTCCAAGCCACGCTTCAGCAATACATGAACTGTGAACTTCCAGATGTTCAGGCTGGTTTTAGAAAAGGCAGAGGAACCAGAAATCAAATTGCCAACATCCGCTGGATCATCAAAAAAGCAAGAAAGTTCCAGAAAAACATCTATTTCTGCTTTATTGACTATGCCAAAGCCTTTGACTGTGTGAAAAACAATAAAATGTGGAAAATTCTGAAAGAGATGGGAATACCAGACCACCTGACCTGCCTCTTGAGAAACCTATATGCAGGTCAGGAAGCAACGGTTGGAACTGGACATGGAACAACAGACTGGTTCCAAATAGGAAAAGGAGTATGTCAAGGCTGTATATTGTCACCCTGCTTACTTAACTTCTATGCAGAGTACTTCATGAGAAACACTGGGCTGGAAGAAGCACAAGCTGGAATCAAGATTGCCGGGAGAAATATCAACAACCTCAGATATGCAGATGACATCACCCTTATGGCAGAAAGTGAAGAGGAACTAAAGAGCCTCTTGAGGAAAGTGAAAGAGGAGAGTGAAAAAGTTGGCTTAAAGCTCAACATTCAGAAAACTAAGATCATGGCATCTGGTCCCAGCACTTCAAGGGAAATAGATGGGGAAACAGTGTCAGGCTTTATTTTGGGGTGCTCCAAAATCACTGCAGACCATGATTGTAGCCATGAAATTAAAAGACGTTTACTCCTTAGAAGGAAAGTTATGACCAACCTTGACAGCATATTAAAAAGCGGAGACATTACTTTGCCAACAAAGGTCCATCTAGTCAAGGCTTGGTTTTTCCAGTAGTCATGTATGGATGTGAGAGTTATACTGTGAAGGAAGCTGAGCCCTGAAGAATTGATGCTTTTGAACTGTGGTGTTGGAGAAGACTCTTGAGACTCCCTTGGACTGCAAGGAGATCCAACCAGTCCATTCTAAAGGAGATCAGTCCTGCGTGTTCATTGGAAGGACTGATGCTAAAGCTGAAACTCCAATACTTTGGCCACCTCATGCGAAGAGTTGATTCATTGGAAAAGATCCTGATGCTGGAAGGGATTGGGGGCAGGAGGAGAAGGGGACGACAGAGGATGAGATGGCTGGATGGCATCACCCACTCGATGGACATGAGTTTGAGTAAGCTCCTGGAGTTGGTGATGGACAGTGAGGCCTGGCATACTGTGATTTATGGGGTTGCAAAGATTCGCACATGACTGAGCAACTGAACTGAACTGAACTGATAGTCTCACACATGTCCTCACTGCATCCTCACTTGAGTCCTCAGTCTGGCATCACTGAGGTGTTTACGATGGCATCACTCTGGTCCTCATTAAGTCCTCACTCTCTTCCTCTCTATGGCCTCACTCTGGTCTTCAGTACTACCTGACTTTAGTCCTCACCAAGGCCTGGCTCAGGTCCTCAGTATGGCCTCAATCTAATCATCTCTACATTCTGACTATTTGCCTCAAAATGAACTGATACTTTGCCTCTCTGGGACCTGACTGTGGTCCTCATTGTGCTCCTAATCTGTTCCTCACTGGGCTCTGATGCTTGTCTTCACTATGGCCTGACTCTGGTCCTCACTATTGCCTGCCCTCAGTTGTAACTAGGGCCTGACTCTCATCTTCATTAGGTCCTGACACACATCCTCTGTACATTCTGACACTCATCCTCATTAGACGATGACTCAGGTTTTCACTGTGACTTGAATCTGGTCCTAACTGGTCCCTGACTCTGTTCCTCACTAGGGACTGACACTTTTCCTCACTTTGGCCTCACTCCCATCCTCACCACGGCCTGACTCTCCTCTATGGCCTGTCATGTTGCCTCCCTATGGTCTGATTTTTGCCTCACTGGGCCGTGAATCTTATCCTCTGTGGAGCCCGACATTGTTCCTCACTGGGCTCTGATTTTTTTCCTTATTACAGCATGACTCTCATTCTCAATAGGGCCTGAGTTTCATGCTTGCTAGGACCTGAATCTCATCCTCAGTACACCAATTCTGGTCCTCACTAGGCACTGATTCTCTTCCTCAATGTGCTCTGATCCTGGTCATCTCTATGGCTTGAATCTGGTCCTTTTTACATTCTGAATCTGGTCCTCACTATGGCCTAC
Source organism: Bos mutus (assembly GCF_027580195.1). Taxonomy (NCBI): domain Eukaryota; kingdom Metazoa; phylum Chordata; class Mammalia; order Artiodactyla; family Bovidae; genus Bos; species Bos mutus. Next base: position 49,696,794 of record NC_091639.1, on the reverse strand, counting down.
TCCTGTCCTGTCTATGGCCTGATTTCTTGCCTTGCTACAGCTTGACATTTCACTTCACTGGGCCTGACTCTTGTCCTCACTGAGCCCTAATCTTTGGCTCATTATGGCCTGACTTTTTGCTTCACTGGGACCTGACACTGATCCTCAGTGGGCCCTGACACTGGACATTCTGTGGCCTTAATATGGTCCTCACTATGTCCTGATTCTGGTCCTCACTAGGGTCTAAGTCTTGTTTTCGCTAGGGCATGACTCTCGTCTTCTCTACCTCCTGACACTCGTCCTCATTAGCCTCTGACCCTGGACCTCAATGTGTCCCAAGTCTGGTCCTCACTGGGCCCTGATTCTGGTTCTCAGTACACCTTGACTCTGATCTTCACAGGGGCCAACTCTCCTTGAGGAGCTGACAATGTTCCTCACTTGTCCCAGATTATGGTCCTACCGATGGACTAATTCTAGTCCTCATTTTGTCATGACTCTCATCCTCAATAGAGCCTTCACTCGTGCTCACTAGGACCTATCTTTCATCCTCTGTAAGCCCTCACTGTGATCCTCACTGTGCCCTGAGTCTGTTCCTCACTGGGCTTGAATGTGGTCCTCACAATGGCCTGATCTGGTCCTCTCTATGGCCTGAGTCTGGTCCTTTCAACTGCTTGACTCTTTGCCTCACTAAGGCCTGGCACGTTGCCACACTGGGCCTGACTATTCCTCAGTGGGCCCTGTCTCTTGTTCTCTCTATGGTTTGACTCTTTGCCTCACAATGACTGGACTCTGATTCTCACAATGGCCTGATTTTATTCCTCTCTATGGCCTATTTTTTTTTTTTTTTTTTAATTTTATTTTATTTTTTAACTTTACAATATTGTATTGGTTTTGCCATATATCAAAATGAATCCACCACAGGTATACATGTGTTATCCATCCTGAACCCTCCTTCCTCCCCATACCATCCCTCTGGGTCGTCCCAGTGCACCAGCCCCAAGCATCCAGTATCATGCATCGAACCTGGTCTATGGCCTATTTCATTCACTCGTAGAATGAATGCTTTCCTCACTGGGCCCTGAATTGGACCGTCACTGGGCCCTGTGTCCTGTACTCACTAGGCCCTGAGTCTGGTCTTTTCTACTGTCTGACTCTGGTCTCACTATGGCCTGATTCTGCTCCTTTCTATGGCCTGACTCTGCTACTTTTTACCATCTCACTCTTTGCCTCACTCTGGCTTGACGATTTGCCTCACTAGGCCATAACTTGGGTCCTGTCTTGTCCCCAATGAGCCCTGACTCTTGTCCTCTATACATCTTGACTCGGGTCCTCACTACAACCTGACTTTCATACTCAATACAGTATAACTCTGGTCCTCTCTACAAACTGACACTTTGCCTCACAACGGCCTCATTTTTTGCCTCACTATGACCTGACTCTGTTCCTCAAAGGGTCCTGAGTCTGTTCCTCACTGGGCTGTGATGTGAGTCCTCACTATGGCCTGACTCTGGTCCTCACAAGTGCTTGAATCATGTCCTCACTAGGGCCTGACTCTTGTCCACACTAGCAGTTGAATTTCATCCTATGTTCTCCAATTGTCCTCATTAGACGCTGGCTCTGGATCTAATTGCACCCTGAGTCTGGTCTTCACTGGACTCTCAATATTGTCTTCACTGTGGCTTGGCTCTTTTTCTTACTAGGGCCTGAATTTCCACCTCACTTGGCCTGACTCTTGTCCTCACCACAGCCTAACTCTTGTGCTCACCAAGGCCTGACTCTGTCCTCTGTGGACTGATACTTTGTGTCACTGTGGCCTGAGTCTTTGCTTCACTGGGGCATGAATCTTGTCCTCACTGGAGTCTGACACTGTTCCTCACTGGCCCTGATTTTGTCCTGATTTCAGCCTGACTCTCAGCCTCACTAGAATCTGACTCTCGTGCTCCCTATGATGACCCTGACTCTGGTCCTTACTGGGCCTGATACTGGTCCTTTCTATGTCCTGACTCTGGTCCTCTCTATGGTTTTACTCTAGCTTCTCTATGGCCTGACTCTGGCTCTTACTATGGCCTGACCATGTCCCTCACTTCAGCCAGACCCTGATCCTCACTAAGGCCTCACTCTAGTCCTCACTACATTCTCACTCTTTTTCTCTCTATTATATGACCTTGAAACTCACTATGCTCTGACACTGTTTTTCATTATGACTTTGGTCCTCATTATGGACTGACACCTGTCCTCACTTGGCACTGAGTCTGGTCTTCACTGAGCCCTGCCTTGATTATCTCTATGGCTTGACTCTTTTCCTCTATACAGACTGTTTCTGGCCTTCATTATGGCCTCACTCTTGTTTTCAGTATGTCTTGACCCTGATCATCTCTATATCCTGACTCTAGTCCTCTCTATGAACTAATGCTTTGACTCACTGTGCCTGACTCTGGTCCTCACTGGGCCCTGAGTTGGGTCCTCATTGGGTTCTTACTTGGGTGCTCACTGGGACCTGAGTCTGGTCCTCACCATGGCCCTACTCTGATCCTCACGAAAGTCTATAATCATCTCACTAGAGCCTGACTCTGGTCCTCTCTATGGTCTGTCTTTTTGCCTCCAAATTGACTGTAGCTTTGCTTACTATGGCCTGAGTTTTTTCTTCACCTGACACTTTGTCTCAATGGGTCCTGACCCTTTCATCACAAAGCCTTAAAAATTCCTCACTAAGCACTGATTCTGGACCTTGCTAGAGGCCTAATATGGTCCACACTACCTGCTGAGTCTGGTTCTCACTGGGACCTGAGTCTGGTACTCACAAGGGCTTAACTCTGGTGTTCACCAGGACCTGATTTTCATCCTCTCTTTAGCCTGTTTCTCATCCTCACTTCGGCCTGACTCTTGTCCTCACTATGGCCTATGTCCAATATGTCTTGACCCTTTGCCTCATGACGGCCTGACACTTTGCCTCACTGGGGCCTGACTCTTTTCCTCTCTGGAGACGGACACAGTTCCTCACTGTGTCCTGATTCTGGTCCTCACTACAGCCTGATTCTGGTCTTAGTACAGCATGAATCTGGTCCTGACTAGGGTCTGACTCTCGTGATTACTAGAGCCTGACTCTCGTCCTTAGTATGTCCTGAATCTGGTCCTCACTTGGCCCAGACTTTGTTCCTCAGGTGACTCTGATACTGGTCTACTCTACAGCTTGCATCTGGTCCACTCTCTGGCCTGACTCTGGGTCTGTCTGCAACTGAATCTGGTCCTGTCTACAGCCTGAATAGGTCCTCCCTATGGCCAAACTCTGGTCCTCGCTATGGCCTGACTGTTCCTCTCTACAACCTGAATCTTTGACACAGTACTTACTGATGCTTTCCTCAATGGGCCCTGACTTGGGTCCTCAATGGTCCCTTAGACTTTTCCTTTGTAGATCCTGCCTCTGGTCCTGAATATAGCCTGAGCCTGGTCCTTTCTCTCTATAGCTTTACTCTTTCCCCTCCATGGCCTAAATTAGTTCTTCACTATGGCATGAACCTATTCTTCATGACTGCATGATTCTGGTTCTCATTACATCCTCACTCTTTTCCTCACAAGTACCTGAATCTGATTCTCTATATGGCCTGATATTGTTTCTCATGATACTCTGACTCTTCCCCTCACTAGGGACTGACCCTTGTTCTCGCTACACCCTGAATCTGGCCCTCTTGACTGCCTGACTCTTTGCCTCACAACAGCTTGATTCTTAGCCTCACTGGGACCTGACTCTCGTCCTCCCTGGGCTCTGAGCCAGGTCCTCAATGGGCACTTCCCTTGGTCCTCACAACAGCTAGACTCTGGTCCTCTCTAGGGCCTGACTCTGTTTCTCACTAGGGCTTGACTCTCATCCTCTCTATGTCCTGACACTCATCCTCACCATAGACCATCTATGGTCCTCACAGCAACCTGATTTTTTTCCTGACTATAACTTAACTCTGGTTCTCACTTGAGCCTGCTTATCTTCCTCACTTTGGCCTGACTCTTATACTCATGAGGGCTTGTCTCTCTTCCTCATTCTAAGCCTAACTCTTGTCTACGTGATGATTAGATTCTTGTCCTCACCATAGCCAGACTCTGTCCACTATGGTGTGACACTTTGTCTCAGTATGGCCAACTCTTTGCCTCTCTAGGACCTGACTCTCGTCCTCACTGGAGACTTATACCATTCTTCACCAGTCCCTGATTCTGGTCCTAACTAGGACCTGACTCTTGTCCTCACTATGGCATGACTCTCCTCCTCACTAGGGCCTGACACTCGTCCTCATTTGTACTGAATCTGATTGTCACTTGGCCCTGATTCTGTTCCACACTGGACTCTGATGCTGGTCCTCTCTACAGCCTGACTCTGGTCTTTGTTATGACCTAGCTCTGGTTCTCTGTATGGTCTGACCCTTTGCCTCCCTGGGCCTGACTCTGGTCCTCACATAGCCCTGATTATCATCCTGATTCTTGTCCCTAAGGCCTAAATCTTTCCCTCACTACTGACTGACTGTTTTCCACACAGGGACCTGATTCTGGCCCTCATTGGCCCAGATTCTTGTCCTGACTATATTCCTCACTACGACCTGACCCTGGTCTTCACTAGACCTGCCTCTGGTCCTATTATGAAATGACTAGGTCCTCACTAAGGACTAAATATTGTCCTCACTAGGTCCTCACTCTCGTCCCCACTCCATTCTGACACTCGTCCTCATCAGACAGTGATTCTGATCTCACTGGGTCCTGACTCTCTTCCTAACTAATACTTGACTCTTGTACTCACCAGGGCCTGACTTGCGTCCTCACAATGACCTGACATTTTCCTATGTGGTCTGACTCTTTGCCTCACTATGACTGATATTTTGCTTCACTACAGCCTGCTTGTCCTCACTGGGGCCTGACCTTGTTCCTACTTGGCCCTGAATCTGGCCCTCACTATGACCTGTCTCTCATCCTGACTCTGGTAATAATCTTTTGTTTATTAGGTCCTGACTCTCATGCTAACTAGGGCCTGATTCTCGTACTCACTACACCCTAACTCTGGTCCTCACTGTGACCTCACTCTGTTCCTAACTGTGGCATGTCTCTCATCATTAACGTGGCCTGCCTCTAGTCTTCTCTATGCTCTGACTCTTGTCCTCACTATGACCTGACACTTTGCCTCACTGGGCCTGACTCTGGTCCTCACTGGGTCCTGAATCAGGTTCTCACTGGACCCTGAGTCTGGTCTTCACTGGCCCTGACTATAGTCCTCTCTACAGCCTGTTGTGTCCTCACTATGGATTGACTCTGATGGCTTAACTCTTTCGTATCTACTGCCTGACACTTTTCTTCACTACACACTGATTCTTGTCTTAATGGTGCCTAACTCTGGCCATCAGTAGGCCATAAGTATTGTCCTTAGTGGCCCTGACTCAGATCCTCACTTTGACCTGACTTTGATCCATCCTCTCATCCTCCCCAGGACCTGACTATCATTTTCACTTCGTCCTGACTCTGGTCCTCACTGTGCCCTAGTCTATACTTCACTGGGCCAAGACTGTGGTCCTCACTATGGCTTGACTCTGCTCCTCACTTTGACCTGACTCTGGTCCCCTCTACAGCCTGACTCTGGTCCTCTAATGGCCCGATACATTGCCTCACAGGTCCTGACTCTGGTCCTCTAATGGCCCTGATCTTGTCCTCACTACAGACTGACTCTGTCCTCACTAAAGCATGATCTTCATCATCACTAGGGCCTGAAATTCGTGTCTACAATGGCCTGACTTTTGTCTTCACTATGGCTTCAGACATGTCCTCAGTACATCCTCACTCTAGTCCTCACTCTGGCCTCACTCTGATCTCACTAAATCATCTCTTTGATCTGCTCTATGGTCTCACTCTGGTCCTCACTATGGCCTGACTCTCATCCTCACTTGGGCCTGACTCTCGTCTTCAGTAGGGCCAAACTCTTGTCCTCACTGTGGCCTGACTGTTTATCCTCATCATGGCCTGACTCTGTTCTCTATGACCTGACACTTTGCATCACTATGATTTGACTCTTTGACTCACTAGTTTATGAAGCCTGTCCTCACTGGAGATTGATACTGTTCTTCCCTGGGCCCTGACTATGGTCCTCACTATGGCTTGACTATGGTCCTGTCTTTGGCCTGACTGTGTACCTGTCTGAGACCTGATACATTGCCTCACTGGGCCTCACTCTGGTCCTTATTAGGCCCTGATTCTGGTCCTCACTACAGACTGACCCTTCCTCATATACAGCAACATTCTCATCATCATTAGGGCCAGAAAATCATATCTACTAGCCTGACTCTTATCCTCACTAGGGACCGATTTCATCCTCACTGTGGCCTCACACATGTCCTCACTATGTCCTCATGCTAGTCTTCAACCTGGCCTCACTCGGGTTCTCTCTGGCATCACTCTGATCTTCACTAAGTCCTCACATTTCTCCTCCCTGCAGCCTCACTCTGTTCTTCACTACTACCTGACTTTGGTCCTCACTGTGGCCTGATTCTTGTCCTCATTATGGTCTCAATCTAGTCCTGTCTATAGCCTGACACTTTGCCTCACTGGGACATGACCCTTTTCCTCACTGTGCCCTGATCCTTTTTCTCACTGGGCTCTGACACTAGTCTTCACAACAGCCTGGCTCTGGTCCTCACTATTGCCTGACCTTAGTCCTCACTAGGGCATGACTCTTGTCTTCATTTGGTTCTGACTCTCATCCTCTCTGCCTCCTGAATCTTGTCTTCATTAGTCTCTGACACAGATTTTCACTGCACTGTGAGTCTGGTCCTAACTGAGCCCTGATTATAGTCCTCACTAGGGCCTGACACTTTTCCTCACTTTGTCCTGACTCTCGTCCTCAACAGGGCCTGGCTCTGTCCTTTATGGCCTGACACTTTGCATCACTACTTCCTGACTCATTGCTTCACTGGGCCATGAAACTTATCCTCCCTGGAGACTGACATTCCTCACTGGGCTCTGATTTGGGTCCTTACTACAGCCTAACTCTGGTCCTGACCACATCAAGACTCCTGTTTCAAAAGGGCCTGATTGTCATGCTCACAAGGACCTGATTCTTGTCCTCTACACCCTAACTCTCTTCCTCTCTAGGCACTGATTCTGTTCCTCACTGGATCCGATCCTGGTCCACTCTATGGGCTTGAATCTGGTCCTTTCTACATCCTGAATCTGGTCTTCTATACAGTCTGACTCAGGTCTGACAGTGCAACTCTTTGCCTGACCATTGCCTGAAATTTTGTTTTAGTGGGTCTGACTTTGGTCCTCACAGCACCCTGACTCTTTGGCTCACTGGGAATTGACACTAGTCCTCAGTGGGCCCTAATGCTGGAGATTACAAAAGCCTTAATATGACCCTCACTATGTCTTGATTCAGGTCCTCATTACAGTCTGAGTCTCATCCTATTAGGGCCTGACTGTTTTCTTGCCCACGTCTTGCCACTTGTCTTGACTACATCTGACCCTGGACCTCAATGTGCCCTGAGTCTCATCCTCATTGGGCCATGATTTTTATCCCCACTACCTCTTGACTCTGATCCTCACTAGGGCTTGACTCCTGTCATCAGTTTGCCCTGACTTTCATTTTTACCACGGCCTGACTCTCATCCTCACCATGGCCTGACTTTGTCCTCTATGGTTGAGGCTTTGCATCACTACAACCTGACTCTTTGCCTCACTCTGTCATAAATCTTGTCCTCACAGGACACTGACACTGCTGCTCACTCAGCTCTGAATCTCGTCCTTACTATGGCCTGACCCTGGTACTAAGTGGTACCTCACACTAGTCTTCACTATGGCATGACTTGGTCATCTCTAAGGCCTGGCACATTGCCTCACTTTGACTCTGGTCCTCATTAGGCCCTGATTCTGGTCCTCACACTGAATGATTCTGTCCTCACTACAACATGATCCTCACCATCACTAGGGCTTGAACCTTGTGTCTAATAGAGCCTGACTCTCATCCTTACTTTTGCCTGACTCATCCTCACCATGGCTTGAATCTGTACTCTATGGCCTGATACTTTGCATCACTACCTCCTGACTCTTTGCCTTACTGGCTCATGAATCTTGTCCTCACTGGAGACTGACACTGCTCCTCACTGGGCTCTGATTTTGGTCCTCATTACAGTCTGACTCTTGTCCTCACTATGGCACGAAACTTGTTCTCGATAGGGCCTGACTTGTGCTCACTAGGACATGAGTCTTACCTCAGTATGCACTGAGTTTGGTTCTCACTAGGCAGTGATTCTCTTCTCACTGGGCTCTGCTCTTGGTCAACTGAATGGCTTGACTCTGGTCCTTTCTACATCCTGACTCTGGTCCTCTCTATGGCCTGACACTTTGACTCACCTCTGCCTGACATTTGTTTCACTGGGCTTGGTCCTCCCTGTCCCCTGACTCTTTGGCTCACTACAGTCTGACTCTTTGCTTCACTGGGATCTGACACTGGTCCTCCATGGGCACTGATGCTGGACATCACTTAGCCTGAATATGGTCCCCACTATGTCCTGATTCTGGTCCTCACTAGGGTCTGAGTCTCATCCTCACTATGGCCTAAGTGAGCACGAAGGTCAGGCCCTAGTGAGGATGAGAGTCATCCATATTGTGGAACAGAATCAGATCATAGTTAAGACCATATTACAGCCCAGTAAGGAACAGTGTCAACATGCAGTGAGGACCAGAGTCAGGCCATATTGAGGATCAGAGTGAGGTATAGTGTGGACCAGACACAAGTCCCAATGAGGAATTAACACAGGGTCCTGTGAGAAGCAGAGTCCTGAGCAATGAGGCAAAACACTCTGCATCCTGACACTTGTCCTCACTGGAGGCTGACTCTGGACCTCGGTGTGCCCTGAGCCTCATCCTCACTGGGTACTGATTCTGGTACTCACTACATATTGCCTGTGGTCCTCACTAGGGCTTGACTCTTGTCCTCACTTTGGCCTGACTCTCATCCTCACTAGTGCCTGACTCTCTTCCTCACTCTGGATGAAAATTTCCAAGTAATTGGTTACTCTCAGGAAAAAGAATGCTGGGAAACATATGTTCCTTGGTTGAATTAATGGCAATAAATAGAGTGTTTTTCAGGCATCTAGCTTTCAGCAAATGTCTAGATTCTAAGATGTGAGAGCACCACATTTCCACAGAGGCCCTAATTTTCAGAGTCACAGCCAGGATGTTTCCCTTCACTTTCTGAGCCTTGGGAACACAGTACTACATCATAATGGGACTACCCATGAGGAAACAGGCTGCAGGAGTGTATCCAACCGAGATGAGTGCCATACTGCTTTTACCTAGTTTAGTTGATGTTCCAGTGGAAATGAGCTTGCCACAAGGAGTTGCAAGCCACCTGCTTGCTTTAGAAAGCCCAGTGTTTTGATCAAAGTGATTGCTGTCATAAATGGGAAAACAGCAATTAGACTGATTTTCAAGCAGGTACTAAGTTGGAGCCTACTATGGCCAAAAGAGAGAAAATGCTAATTTTGCCAATAAGATCTAGTATTCAGGTTCACACTCAGTATGTGTCCCTGAAGTATCCAAGAATTTTCCAGACAGACCTAGGATCACTGGATCCTTCCTACAGAGAAAAATTGATGAAACTTGGGTTTCTTTTGTGTGTGTGTGTGTGTGTGTGTGTGTGTGTTCATTTTTCCATGTAATTATCTATCCTTCCCTTCTGTGTCACCTGTGAGGGGAAATTGTTACTTAAAGTTGATCTCCAAGCAGTGATTTCCAAGTAGTGGGTTACTCACAGCAAACAGAAGGCTGGGAAATGTACATTGCTTTGATGAATGAAAGGCAAGAAAAAAGAGTGCTCTTCAGGCATCTATCTATCAGCAACTGTCTAGATTCTAAGATGTGGGAACTCCAGGTTCGAACTCAGTATCCAGGTTCACACTCAGTGTGAGTCCCTGTAGTATCCAAGAATTTTCCAGATAGAACTAGGATCATTGGATCTCTCCGACATAGAAAACTAGATGGAACAGATGTTTGGATGTTTGTTTGTTTTTCCTTGTGAGTGTGGGGCCCTTCCCTATGGTAACATAGTCAGGGGAAATTGTTACTGAAAAATGACTTCCAAGCAAACATTTTCAAGCAGTGTGTTACTCTCAGGAAACAGAATGCTGGGAAAGCTATGTTCCTTCAATGAATGAAAGGCATAAAAAGAGAGTGTTTTTCAGGCATCTGCAGGGATTTCAGGCATCTTTAAGTCTGCAAGGATTCCGGTTTCATTAGGTGAAAATGCTGCTTTCTCTTCAGGTCCCGAGTTCTGTGTTCAGAAAAACGTTTCCCCACAGGGTCAGGGTTGTGCCAAGACACTACTAGAACACACTGTACCATTCCCTTAGAAAAGAGTTTAGGCGAGAGTGTTCTGTGAGTGCTTCTGCCATATCAGTTGTTACCCTGAGTGGGTGAAATTACACTGTCAGATGACTTTATAGCATTAATAAGCAGGAGCCAGTGCTTTCAGAAAACACAAATACTTAAGCCAAGCTGTGGTCAGAAAGAGGAGAAAACTGAGCCCGCGTGCACTTCTTTCAGGCTTATGACTGCAGCCACTCTGCAGCCACACAAAGAAATGCTGCTTCTGTCATTAGGCTCCAAATCCCATGTTAAGAAAAACAAACGTCCCTGTAGTTGAAAGTTATATAAGGGAGCCCAAGGACAGATTGCACTATTCCAAGAGTAAAGAGTTCAGTGGGGAGTGTTCTGTGAGTGCTGACTTCCACACCTGTTATCAGCCTAATTTGGTGAAATGGGACTGGGTGATGACTTGCCAGTAAGAAATGGCAAGGAGCGCTGCAACAATCCAGCTTTCACAGGAAGAATACTGTGATTTTCCCTTATTGCCTGGATTTCCAGCTTGAAGATTATACATTTCCCTCCATATTTGCTGTTTCTGTTAAGTTGCTTCAGTCGTGTCTGACTCTGTGCGACCCCATAGACAGCAGCCCACTAGGCTCCTCTGTCCCTAGGATTCTCTGGGCAAGAATACTGGAGTGGGTTGCCATTTCCTTCTCCAGTACATGAAAGTGAAAAGTGAAAGTGAAGTCGCTCAGTCGTGCCCGACTCTTAGCGATCCCATGGACTGGAGCCTACCAGGCTCCTCCATCCATGGGATTTTCCAGGCAAGAGTACTGGAGTGGGGTGCCATTGCCTTCTCCATCCCTCCACATTTAGAGCTCTGTAAAGACACTCATAGCATACAGACAGTGTGCCATTTCTGAACAAAGATATCAGTGGAGAGTGCTCTGGGAACTTGGATGGCCAAGCCTGTTTTTACTCTGATTAGGTGAAATGTACTGTCAGATGACCTCCCAGCAAGAAGTGGCAAGCAGAATGATTCATGAGAAGTGAAGTTACTTTGCCGTGTGTGGCTCCTTCAGATCTCATGATTTGTAGCCTACCAGGATGGTCTGTCCATGGAATTTTCCAGGCAAGAATATTGGAATGGGTTGTCATTTCCTTCTCCAGAGGATCTTCCAGACCCAGGGGTGAACCCAGGTCTCCCACATGACAAGCAGACACTTTACCCTCTAAGCCACAAGGGAAGCCCCCTGGATTCATTAAAAACTCAGCTACTTAACCAAAGCTGTTCTAGGATTGAAGAGTAGAAGGAGCCTGTGTCTTTTTCTGGCAGGTTGGATGATGCAAACGATACAGTTTTCACAGAGGAACTGACTGCTTTTTGACATCATCCCCCTGTTCAATGTTCACAAAAGCACATCTCTCTGAATTCCCAAAGCTGTGTCAATTTATTCCTAGGACAAAATTTATAGTCCCTGAATGTTAACTTTTATATCTGTTTTTACCATGATCAGCTAAAACTATACTGTCAGAGGACTTCCCATCAAGAAATGGCAAGCAGTGTGTTTTATCAAACACAAACATGTGATGAAACTTTCTGTCATAAAAAAGGGAAAAATGCACCAATGTCTTTTTTCATCATATTTGAGACCACAAGGATTCCATTTTGTTAAGGCAAAATGCTGCTTTCTCTTCAGGCCCCAATTTCTGAATTCAGAAAAACCTTTCCCCACTGGGTCAGAGCTATGCCAAGACACTAGTAAAATATGCTGTACCATTCCCTTAGACAAGGATTCGGGAAAGAGTGTTCTGTGGGTGCTTCTGCCATATCAGTTGCTACCCCAAGTGGGTGAAATTACACTGTCAGATGACTATGTAGCATTAATAAGTAGGCGCCAGTGCTTCCAGAAAACAGATCCTTAAGCAAAGCTGCAGTCATAAGAAAGAGAAAAATGAACCCAGGTGCGTTTCTTTCAGACTGAAGACTTCAACCACCCTGCAGTCACAGGAAGAAAGGCTGCTTCTGACATGAGGCTCCAAATTCCATGTTAACAAAAACAAATGTCCCTGTAGTTAGAGAGCTGTGTAAGACAGCCCAAGGACAGATTGTACCATTCCAAGAGCAAAGAGTTCAGTGGGGACTGTTCTGAGACTTCAGTGGGTAGGATTTTCTGAGTGTTGACTGCTGTACTTGTTGTCAGCCTAATTTGGTGAAACGGCCTGGGAGATGATTTCCCAGTAAGAAGTGGCAAGCAGCATGATCCTCTCAGCAAACTCAAATAATTGACCAAAGCTGTTGTCATAATGAACAGAGACATGCCCCCAGTGAGTTTTGAGTTATCCTGGCTGGTTGGAGGCTACAACTATCCTGCTTTCACAGGAGAAATATACTGATTTTGCCATATCAGCTGGATTTCCAACTTCAAGATAACACAATTTCCTGCACATTTAGAGCTGTGTAGACACTCCTAGTGTAAAGACACTGTACCGTGTGCTGAACAAAGATATCATTGAAGCGTGCTCTGTGAATGTGGATGTCCAAGCCTATTTTATTTTGATTAGGTGAAACTTAAATGTACTGTGAGATGACCTCCAGCAAGAAGTAGCAAGCAGCCTGATTCATGAGGTGTGAAGCTGCCCAGCCATGTGAGACTCTTTGCCATCCCTTGGACTATAGCTTGCAGGTAAGAATACTGGAGAGAGTTGCCATTTCCTTTTTCAGGGGATTTTCCTGACCCAGGGATCGAGCCCGGTCTCCCACATTGCAGTTCGATGCTTTACCCGCTGAGCCACCAGGAAAGCTGGCCTGATTCACTGAAAACTCAACTACTTAAAGAAAGCTGTTCTAGGATTGAAGAGTAGAATGAGCCTGTGTGTTTTTCTGACAGGTTGGGTGCTGCAACTATACAGGTTTCACAGGGGAAATGACTGCTTTCTAGGCAAGAGTACTGGAGTCAGTTGTCATTTCCTTCTCCAGGAGATCTTCCCAACCCGGGGATCAAACCCATGTCTCCCTCTCACATTTCAGGCAGACCAGGGAAGCCCGCTTGATTCCTTGAACCCTCAACTACTTCACCAAAACTATTCTAGGGTTGAAGAGTACAATATGCCTGTGTGTTTCTCTGGCAGGTCGGATGCTGAAGCTATCCAGGTTATATGCAAGACAAATGACTGCTTTTTGACATCATACTCCAATTCCAGGTGCAGAAAAACACATCTCCCTCAGCTTCCCAGCTGAGTAAATTATTCCTAAGACACAATGTACTTATCTGTGAATGTTGACTTCTGTATCTGTTTTTACCCTGATGAGGGTAAAACTGTACTGTCATGGGACATCCCAACAAGAAAGAGCAAGCCGCGTGTTTCCCTCAGAAGACAGAAATACTTGGTGAAACTGGCTGTCATAAAGAAGGGGGAAATGTACCAACGTGTTTTTCCATCAGGTTGAAGACTGCAAGTATTCCAGATTCAGTTTGCGAAAATGCTGCTTTCTCTTCAAGCACCGAGTTCTAGGTTCAGAAAAATGTTTCCCTACAGTTGTGGAAATATGCAAAAGCACTCCAAGATCACACCAGACCTTTCATTCCCTTAGAAAAGTGTTCAGGGAAGAGTTTCTGTGAGTGCTTCTGCCCTACCTGTTGTTACCCTGAGTGGGTGAAATTACACTGTCAGGTGACTTTGTAGCATTGATAAGCCAGTGCTTGGGCTTTGAGAAGATGCAGATACTTCAGCAATGCTGTGGCCATAAGGAAGAGGAGAATGAATCTGTGTGCATTTCTTTTAGGCTTAAGATGACCACCATCCTGCAGTCGCATAAAGACATGCTGCCTCTGCAATTAGGCTGCAAATCCCATGCGAACAAAAAGCAAATGTCCCTGTTGTTAGAAAGCTGTCTAAGAGAGCCCAAGGACAGATGACACCATTCCATGCAGTAAAACGTTCAGAGGGAAGTGTTCTGAGAGTCCAGCGGAGAGTGTTCTGTGAGCGTTGACTACCATACCTGTTGTAAACCTAATTCAGTGAAACTGGACTGGGTGATGACTTTCCAGTAAGAAGTGTCCAGCAACGTGTTTCTTTCAGAAAAATCAAATAAGAAACCAAAGGTGTTGTCATAATGCACAGAAAAATGACCCAGTGTGTTTTTGTGGCTGGTTTGAGGCTGCAAGTATCCTGCTTTCACAGGAGTAATATACTGATTTTGCCATATTTCCTGGAATCCCAGCTTCAAGGTAACCCATTTCCTTGCACATTTAGAGCTGTGTAAAGGCTCTTGTAGTGGACAGACACTGTACCATTTAAGAAGCAAAGATTTCAGTGGAGAATGCTCTGTGAATGTGTATTGCCAAGTCTGTTTTTACCCTGATTAGGTGAAATGTAGTCAGGTGACCTTGCAGCAAGAAGCAGCAAGCAGACTGATTCATGAGAAGTGAAGTTGCTCAGTTGTGTACAACTCTCTGAGATCCCATTGATTGTAGCCTGCCAGACTCCTCATCCATAAAATTTTGCAGGCAAGAGTACTGGATTGGATTGCTATTTACTTCTCCAGGGGATCTTCTCGACCAGGGATCGAACTCAGGTCTCCTGCCCACATTACAGACAGATGTTTTACCCTCTGAGCCACCAGGAAAGCCTGCCTGATTCCTTGAACCCTCAACTACTTCACCAAAGCTTTTCTAGAGTTAAGAGTAGAATGAGCCTATGTTTTGCTGGCAGGTTGGATGCTGCAGCTATCCAAGTTTCACAGGGCAAATGACTGCTTTTTGATGTCTTACTCCAATTCCAGGTGCACAAAAATGCATCTATCTCAGTTTCCAAGATGTGTAAATTCATTTCTAGGATACAAAGTATTTATCCGTGAATGTTGACTCCTGTATTTGTTTTTACCTTGATGAGGGTAAAACTGTATTGTCAGAGGACTTCCCAGCAAGAAAGGGTAAGCTGCGTGTTTCTCTCAGAAAACAGAAATACTTGATGAAAGTGGCTGTCATAAAGAAGGGGAAAATGCACCAGTGTGTTTTTTCCATCAAGTTGGAGACTGCAAGTATTCCTGATTCTTCATTTGGTGAAAATGCTGCTTTCTCTTCAGGCACCGAGTTCTAGGTTCAGAAAAACATTTCCCCACAGGTGTGGAAATGTGCAAAGACACTCCTAGATTATACTGGACCATTCATTCCCTTAGAAAGCACTCAGGGAGGAGTATTTTGTGAGTTCTTCTGCCCTACCTGTTGTTACCCTGAGTGGGTGAAATTACACTGTCAGATGACTTTGTAGCATTAATAAGTCAGTGCCTGGGCTTTGAGAAGACACATATACTTCAGCAAAACTGTGATCCTAAGGAAGAGAAAAATGAACCCTTTTGCATTTCTTTCAGGCTTAAGATGGCAACCATCCTGCAATCACACAAAGACATGCTGCCTCTGCCATTAGGCTGCAAATCCCAAGCAAACAGAAACAAATGTCCCTGTAGTTAGAAAGTTGTCTGAGAGAGCCCAAGGACAGATGACCTCATTCCATGAGTAAAGCATTAAGTGGGGAGTGTTCTGAGAGTCCAGCAGGGAGTGTTCTGTGAGTGTTGACTCCTAATTCAGTGAAACTGAATTAGGTTCAGTTTCTTACTGACTTCCCAGTAAGAAGTGGCCAGCAATATGTTAATTTCAGAAAACTCAAATAATGGACAAAAGCTGTTGTCATAACTAACAGAAATATCAGCCAGTATGTTTCTGTGGCTGGTTTGAGGCTGCAACTATCCAGCTTTCACAGGAGGAGTATACCGATTTTGCCATAATGCCTTTATTTCCACCCTCAGGATAACACATTTCCCTGCACATTTAGAGCTGTGTGAAGACACTCCTCATGTACAACACTGTACTGTTTGCTGAGCAAAGATATCAGTGGAGAGTGCTTTGTCAATGTGGATGACCATGTCTATTTTTAACCCTAATTACGTCAAGCATACTGTCAGATGACCTCGCAGCAAGAAGTGACAAGCAGCCTGATTCATAAGTAGTGAAGTGCTTAGTCATGTGTGACTCTTTGGGATCTGATGGACTGTGGCCTACAAGTCCTCCATCTATGGAATTTTCCAGGCAAGAATACTGGAGTGGGTTGCCATCTCCTTCTCCAGGGGATCTTCCTGATCCAGGGACCAAACCCAGGTCTCCCACATTGCAGGCAGATGCTTTACCCTCTGAGCTACCAGGGAAGCCCACCTGGTTCATTGAAAACTCAACTACTTAACCATGACAAATATTTGGGGAAACTATGTAAACAGTGACAGACTTTATTTTCTTACACGTGTCTTACAAATCACTCATGGGTTAGACTAAGGTAGTTGCTGAGTTGAGTAAAGAAAAAGAAAAAGAAACCAAAGTTCTCTCCATCTCACTTGCATTCTATACCCACCTAGCTTTCCATGGCAGACGTATAGCTTTAGTGATGTGCTCGGATTCAGAGTTACACACAGCATATTTCTGAATGTTGTGGAGAGTTGAACAGGACACACTGGATCCTTCTTTGTGAACACTGGTTTGAACAGAATTCCGGGACTACTTAGTACTATACTTCTGTTACCCTGGATAGGTGGCAATGGAATCTGAGATGAACTCCTAACAAGGAGTTAAAAGGAGGCTGTTTCTTAGAAAAAACTCAAGTGTCAGACTAAGAAAGCCATTGAACTGAATAAATCTAAAGAAATGAGATGCCAGTCCAGGTTCGATGCACGATACTGGATGCTTGGGGCTAGTGCACTGGGACGACCCAGAGGGATGGTATGGGGAGGGAGGAGGGAAGAGGGTTCAGGATGGGGAACACATGTATACCTGTGGTTGATTCATTTTGATATTTGGCAAAACTAATACAATATTGTAAAGTTTAAAAATAAAATAAAATTTAAAAAAATGAAGAAACCAAAGTGTTTTTTGCCTGTCAGTCTGCAACTAACTAGCTTTCAGAGGTAGATGGTACAACTTGAGTGATGAGGCTCGGATTCCAAGATTCACTCACAGCATGACTCTGAACAGTGCAGAAACTTAAACAGCACACGACAGATCTTTCCTTGGGAACACTGGTTAGAGCAGAATTATGAGACTAGTTCATGCTATATCTTTAAGTAATCTGGTTAGGTGAAAGTGTACTCTGAGATGTTCTCTTAACAAGGAGTTCCAAATGGCATGTTTCTTTCAGAAAACTCAAAGATTAGATGAAAGAATTTGTTGAACTGAATACAATAAAAGCAACCAATAAGTTTTACAACATTCATACATAAAATGTTTCTGATGAATGTTAAGACATAAACAGAGCACACTGGTTCCTTCATTGTGAATATAGGTTCGAGCACAAAGTTCTGTAAGTAGCTAGTATTATATATACTGAGAACTAATCTGGTTAGGGGAAATATACAGTCAGAGATGACCTCCTTGGATGATTATTTCCAAGCCAAGCAGCCCTTTCCTTTTGGAACACTCAAGGGTTAGCCTAAGGAAGCTGTGGAACTGAATAAAAGAAAAGCAATCAAACTGGTTTTCAACAAACTTTTAGTCTATTACTAACAGGCTTTCTGAGGCAGAAAATACAGCTTTAGGCAAAAAGGAACATCATTCAAGGCTCACTCACAGAAAGCTCCTGATGAATGAAAGATACAGACAAAGCACACTGCTTCCTTCAGGGAGAATGCTGGTTTGACCGGAGGGTTCTGTGACTAGTGAGTAACCCAGGTAGGTGAAAGGTCACTCTAAAGGTAGGTAACCCAGGTAGGTGAAAGGTCACTCTCAAGTGACCTCCTAACAAGGAGTTCCAGGCAGGGTGATTCTGACCTACAACTCAAGTGTTAGACTGAGGAAGCTGTTGACCTAATAAAACTAAAGAAACCAAAGTATTCATTGCCTGTCAGTCTGCACCTAACTAGCTTTCAGAGGTAGATGGTACTACTTTTTGATGAGGCTCTGATTTCAAAATTCACTCTGAACAGCATAGAAACTGAAACAGGAAACAATGGATCCTTCCTTGGGAACACTGGTTTGAGCAGAGTTTGGGACTGGTTCATGCTAGAAGTAACAAAATTACGGGTTAGGCGAAATTGTACTCTGATATGTCCTCCTAACAAAGAGTTCCATGCAGTGTGTTTCCTACATAAAATTCAAGGGTTAGATGAAGGAATTTGTTGAAATGAATACGATGAAAGCAACCAACAAATTTTACAACATTCACACGGTGTTCCTGATGAATGCAAAGACACAAACACAACACACGTTCCTTCATTGTGAATACAGGTTTGAGAACATAGTTCTGTGAGTAGCTAGTATTATATTCATAACTAACCTGGTGAGGGTAAAAATGAAATTAGAGAGAACCTCCTAACAAATTTTTCCAAGCAGCATGTTTCTTTAGGAAAACACAATGGTTGATCTAAGAAAATTGTTGAATGTAATACAACAAAAGCAACCAAAATGTTTTCCAACTAACTTTAATTCTATGATTATCAAGCTTTCAGAGGCAAACAAACAAACAAACAAAACCGCAGCTTTATCCTAGAGCCTCTGATTTCATTGTTCACACACAGAATGTTCCTAATGAATAAATGCAAAGACAGAAATAAGACTTCTGGTTCTTTCAGTGAGAGTACTGATTTGACCAGAGAGTTGTGTGGCTAGTTAGTAGTATACTTTTAACTAACCTGGCTCAGTGAAAATATACTCTGAGAGGACATCCTAACAATTATTTCCAAGCCCATTCCTTTCATTATAGTCAAGAGTTAGACTAAGGAAGTGGTTGAACTGAATAGAACAAAAACAACCTGTATTTTTCAACTAATCAGTCTACAACTAACTAGCTTTCAGAAGCAGAGAATACAGCTTTAACCAACAGTTTCCAATTTTGAGATTCACACACAGCATGTTTCCAAACTGTAGAGACTTAAACAGGACACACTGGATCCTTCTTTGTGAACACTGTTTTGATCAGAGAGTTGTGTGAATAGTCAGTATTCTAACTATAACTAACCTGGTTTGGTGAAAATGTACTTTGAGATGACCACCTAACAAAGTTCCAAGAAAACTGTTTCTTTCAAAAACTCAAGAGTTAGACTAAGGAAGTTGTGGAACTGAATTAAACAACAATAACCAAAGCATTTTTCAAGGAACTTTCAGTCTACAACTAACTAGCTTTCAGAGGCACTAAATACAGCTTTGCCAAGAGTCTCAGATTTCAAGATTCTCACTCAGCATGTTTCTGAGCAGTGTAGAGACTCAAACAGGACACACCGGGTCCTTCTTTGTGAACAGTGCTTCGAGCAGAGCTTCTGTGACTAGTCAGTACTCTAGCTATAATTAACTTGGTTAGGTAAAATGGACTCTGAGTTGATCTCCTAACAAGGAGTTCCAGCAGTCTGTTTCATTCAGAAAAATCACTTGTTAGGTTAAAGAAAGTGTTGCACTGAATAGTAGAAAAGCAATCAAAGAGTTTTCAAGTCACTTCTGGTGTGAAACTAACTAGCTTTCAGAGATAGAGCTTTTACCAACAGACTCTGATTTCCAGGTTCACACACAGTTTGAGCAATGTAGAAACGAACACAGATCACGGTAGTAGTGAGCGCTGTGAGCAGTGATAGCCATTGAGAACAGAAGCCCTAGCTTGCACCTTGTTCTGGCTGTAACCCTTCCATGTCCAGCCATGCCTTCCACCAATGCAGTGAGTGAGTGAGTGAGTGAAAATCCCTCAGTTGTGCCTGACTCTTTGCAACCTCATGGACTATGCAATCCATGGAATTCTCCAGGCCAGAATACTGAAGTGGGTAGCCTTTCCCTTCTCCAGGGAATCAAACCCAGTTCTCCTGCATTACAGGCAGATTCTTTACCAGCTGAGCCACAAGAGAAGCCCCCACCAAGGCAGTGGCTACCAGCATACCCAGGGAAAGATGCACTGTGTACACTTCAGTCCCATATCATAGCAAAGCTACAGAGACATAAAATGACATAAGGATGCTCCCACACAAGCACAGGCCTTCATGGCTGGGAGAGGTAATTTTTTACCTAATTTCATAAAGTTAAGTAAAAAAACAGAAGAATTTTCTTCAAATAAAAGAACAAAAAAGAAGAAGAATAGCAAACAAACAAAACCTTGAAAAACCAACAAATGAAACAAAAAGTCCAAAACAGTATTAAGAATGCTAACTGAATTAGGGGAAGCGTAGACAAATACAGGGAGATTTTAATAAGAAATTAGAGAACAAAAAAAGAACCAGTAACAACTGAAGAATATAGTACCTGAAATTGAAAATACAGTAGACAGGGACTTCCCTGACAGTCCAATATTTGAGACTCTGCCCCTCCACTGCAAGGGGTATGGGTTCAATCTTTGACCTGGGAACTAAGTTTCTGCATGCTGCACAGTGTGGCCAAGAAAAGAAGAAGAAAGAAATTTTTTTTTTTTAATACAATAAGGAAAGTGAACAAGACGGTGGAGGAGTAGAAGAATGTGGAATACATCTCTCTCCTTGGATGCACCAAGAATACCTTTTCAGAGGCAGAAGTTGTTACAGAGCACCAGCTGAGTATTGGCAAGTCTCCCTGACCACTGGAAAGGAATATATAGATCCATGCACAACTTGATAGGAAGAAGGGAGAAGGAAGAGCAGAGTGAGTGGAATTGGACCTGTACCTGGGGGTGGTACAGGTACCACCTGGAAGCTGAAGCAGAGGAGAGATCCTCACATCAGGACCAATTGGATGGGAGAGAAGGGAAGCATTTGAGGCTGTCAGAGAGTGACGCAACTGATTTGTGACAGTCTGAATGGTGTGAGAACCACATGGATGATCCATGCTGTGGCCCTACTTACAACAGACAGGGACCAGAGTCAACTGGTGGGCATGGTGACTGGGAGCTGGAGCATATGGACTGGAAAGAAATCTCGGGGTGAGGACTGCTGTTGATGTGGGCAGAGGGCACGAGGGGATGGTAGGGTGGAAATTTGCAGTGGGGAATGCATTTTGAGGAAACCCAGGTGGCCATGGAGGTAGAGTGCTACTGCTGAGTCACAATGGGGAATGAAACCACCATTATAGCCTCTCCCTCCCCACATGCCAGTTATGGGCAGCTGATCAATGGAGGAAGACCCCAGTGAGGGTAGACTTTTTAGTGCCTGATGTGTCAAGAAATAGAGAAAGACCAGCCTTAGAGACCCTTGAGTGCCAGCTGCAGATGCTAGAAAAGACTCCTTATAGAGCCATATTTCCTGCACCCATAGCCATTGACTTCCCTGTGTACCTGGCACTGCTGAAGTCCCCATGATCCAAAGAGCCACACCACTTCCATGAATGGACCTCACTGGGGGCAGACCCAACCCTCCAGGACAGCCTTGGGTGCGAATTCCTATAGATGACCCACATAAACCCCCATGCCCCCATAAATTCCTATAGATGACCCGCATAAACAACAAATGAGCTCCAGGGGTGGAACAACTAAGGAAGGGATCCACCAGTTGTACAAGATGCAGATTAAATCCACATGATCAACTAGGTAGACTCTGTGTCTATGGAATATATAAAAGGACAATGAGTGTTCCCACAAAAGATAACACTCTAGCTCTGGCAGCTGCGGATGTTGGAAGCAAGTACACACAAATGTAGGACAAGAGTAGAGTCTGAGCTGTCCTCACAGTAGGTTCACAGACCAATCTTCCTCAGTACCAGAGGGACTCCTAGGTAGATGGAAGTAGGCTATGGCTCACAGTGGGGGAAAGGACACTGAGACCTGAGAAAAACATATATAATTTTTTATGTTTTGATTTGTTTTGCAGTTGATTCTGTTTTTTTTATTTTTCTATTCTTTTTTTCTTTGTTGTTGTGGTTGCTGTTTACATTATTATCTCTAGGCTTTTGGGAATTATTTTTAATCACACATTTTGTTTCTTTTATATATTTCTACTTCTAGTTTGGCTTTCTGTGGTTTTCTGTTTTTTGCTTTTTGTCTTTCTTTTTTTTTTTTTTATTTATTTTCTTCTTGCAGTTTTCCCTTTTATTATGTATAAATCTTTTTATACATGTCTATTTATCTTTGTTTTTCTATTTTTTTCTTTTTTTTCACCATGTTTGTTTCTTTTATTTTCTTTGCTTTATCCCTCAATTGACACTTTAGTCTCTTGTTTTCTGTTTTGTGTTTTACTTAGCTTTGTTTTTAATTGATGATAGCATTTTTGGTTTCATTTGCTAGCTGAGTCACTCTCTTGTACTTTATTTTCTTTGGATGCTTTTGGTTTCATATGCATGTTGTGTATTACTTTATTTTCATTTCTATTTGTCTGATTTTGTTTTTATCTTTTGTGGGTTTCATTTTGCTTCTTGCTTTTGCTTGTTTGTTTTAATCCCCTTTTATTACCATAATAAACTGCTTGTGGGACCTTGCTTCCCTGATCAGAAGTTGGGCCTGAGCCCAACTTGTTGAATCCTGGGGTTGTTGAGTCCAGGGCTCTAGACCATCAGATAATTCCTGACCCCTGGGAGTATTAATCAGTCAGAACTCCCACAGAGGTCTCCACTCAAATCCAGCATCCAGTACCACTCAAGTGCCTGCAGCATCCAGTGCTGGATGCTTCACCCAAACAACAAACAAGACAGGAATATAAACCAAGTTATCACAGACAGGCTGCAAGACACCCCAAAACACACCACATCACATGATCTTTCCCATCAGAGGGAAAAAGCTCACCTCCTCCCACCAGAATATGGGCACAGGTCCCTTCCAACACAAAGTTGACAGAAGCCACTGGACCAACCTTACCCACTGGGGTCAGAGACCAAAAGCAAGAAGAACTGTGACCCTATACCCTGAGGAATGGAGACCACAAACACAGTAAGTTAAACAAAATGAACAGACAGAGAAATATTGTGCAGATGAAGGAACAAGGTAAAAACCCACAAGACCAAATGAACAAAGAGGAAACAGGCAAACTACTCTGAAAAATAATTTAAAGTAATGATAGTAAAAATCATCCAAAATCTCAAAAATAGAATGGGAAAAATGCAAGAATCATTTAGCACATTTAACAAGGATCTAGAAGAAATAAAGAGCAAGCAATCAGTGATGAACAACAAAATAACTGAAATTAAAATTTTTTCTATAAAAGATCAAAAGCAGAATAAATGAGATAGAAGAATGGATAAGTGTGCTGGAAGACAGAATTGTGGAAATAACTACTGAAGAGCAGAATATAGAATGGAGAATGTAAAGAATTAAAGATAGTCTCAGAGAGCTCTGGGATGATATTAAACACACCAACATTCGAATTACAGAGGTCCCAGAGAAAGAAAAGAAAAAGAAAGGAAAAATCCTACAAGATTACTCTACTCAGCAAGGACTTCATTCAAAATAAATAGAGAAATAAAAAGCTTTACAGACAAGCAAAAATTAGAATTCAGTACCACCAAACCAGCTTTTCAACAAATACTGAAGGGATTTCTCTCTGCATGAAACACAAAGGAAGAAAAAAGCCTACAAAAACAAAATAAAAACAATTAAGAAAATGACAATAAGTACATGCACTGTGTGCTCAGTCCTGTCTGACTCTTTATGATCCCATGGACTATAACCCTCCAGATTCATCTATCCATTAAATTTTCCAGGCAATAATCCTGGAGTGGATTGCCATTTTCTTCCTCAGGGGGTCTTTCTTGACCCAGGGATTGAATCCACTTCTCTTGCATCTCCTGCACAGGCAAATGGATTCTTTACCACTAGGGCCTTCTGGGGAGCCCACTAATAGATACATATATATCAATAATAGCTTCAAACATAAATGGATTAAACACCCCCGTAAAAAATGACACAGACAGACTGAATGGATACAAAAATAAGGGCAATTGGATTCTGGGGCATTAGGTCTACATTTGTTTTAAAGAGGCTTGTACGTTCTGAGACTGACCGATAAATGACAATGCTGCAAAACTTTGTTGTTATAAAGCTGAATTTTAAAATACAGCACAAAAAAATCTATGAATAAAGATATGTATAAAAAGCAAGATAAAAGGAAGAGTGAAAATTAACTTCACTGAAAAGCATTACCTAAGTTATTTAATAAATTACCAAATTTCATATAAAATTCCATATTATTTTTTGCTGTTGTTGTTCAGTCACTAAGTCATGTCTGACTCTGTGACCCATGGACTGCAGCATACCAGTCTTCCCTGTCCTTCACTATCTCTCATAGTTTGCTCAAATTCATGTCCATCGAGTTGATGATGCTTTCTAACAATCTCATCTACTGCTGCCCCCTTCTCCTGTTACCTTCAATTATTCCCAACATCAGAATCTTTTCCAGTGAGTCAACTCTTTGCATCAGGTGGCCAAAGTATTGGAGCTTCAGTTTCAGTATCACTCCTTGTAGTGAATATTCAAGGATGATTTCCCTTAGGATTGACTAGTTTGACCTCCTCACAGTTCAAAGGACTCTCAAGAGTCTTCTCCAGCACTACAACTGAAAAGCATCAATTGTTTGGTGCTCAGCCTTCTTTGGAGAAGGCAATGGCACCCCATTCCAGTACTCTTGCCTAAAAAATCCCATGGATGGAGGAGGCTGGTAGGCTTCAGTCCATGGGGTCGCTAAGTCGAACACGACTGAGCGACTTCACTTTCACTTTTCGCTTTCATGCATTGGAGAAGGAAATGGCAACCCACTCCAGTGTTCTTGCCTAGAGAATCCCAGGGATGGGGGAGCCTGGTGGGCTGCCATCTGTGGGGTCACACAGAGTCGGACACGACTGAAGTGACTTAGCAATAGCAATAGCAGCCTTCTTTATGGTCTAATTCTCACATCCATACATGACTACTGGAAAAACCATAGCTTTGATTTGGATATATATATGGACAAATATATGGATATTTGTCAGTAAAGGGACATTTCTTCTTTTTAACACACTGTCTGGGATTGTCATAGCTTTCCTTCCAAAGAGCAAATGTCTTTTCATTTCATGGCTGCAGTCACCATCTGCAGTGATTTTGGAGTCCAAGAATATAAATTTTGTCACTGCTTCCACTTTTTCCCCATCTATTTGCCATGAAGTGATGTTACTATTTGCTGTGATCTTAGTTTTTTGAATGTCCATTTTTAAGCCAGCCTTTTCACTCTTATCTTTCACCCTCATCAAGAATTCCTCTTCACTTTCTGAATTGGAGTGGTATCATCTGCTTATCTGGGTTGTTGATATTTCTCCTGGCAACTTTGATTCAAGCTTGTGATTCATCCAGCCAGGCATTTCACATGAGGTGCTTGGCATAGAAATTAAATAAGCATGGTGACAATATACAGCCTTGTCATACTCCATTCCCAATACTGAACCAGACTGTTGTTCCATGTTCAGTTCTAACTGTTGCTTCCTGACCTGTATACAGGTTTCTTGGGAGACAGGTAAGGTGGTCTGGTTCTCCCATCTCTTCAAGAATTTTCCACAGTATGTTGTGATTGAAATAGTCCAGTGTTCTACATAGTCAATGAAGCAGAAATAGATGTTTATCTGGAATTCCCTTACTTTTTCTATGATCTAACGAATGTTGGCAATTTGATCTCTTGTTCCTCTGCCTTTTCTAAACTCAGTTCTGTGCATCTGGTAGTTTTTGGTTCATGTACTGCCTAATTTGAAGGATTTTGAGCATTACCTTGGTAGCATTAAAATAGTTTGAACATTCTTTGGCATTGCACTTCTTTGGGATTGGAATGAAAACTGATCTTTTCCAGTCCTGTGGCCACTGCTAAGTTTTCCAAACTTGCTGACAGTAGTTAGTGCAGCACTTTAACAGTGTCATCTTTTAGGATTTGAAATATCTCAGCTGGAATTCCATCATTTCCACTAGCTTTGTTCACAGTAATTCTTCTTAAGGTCCACTTGACTTCACATTTCAGGATGTCTGACTCTAGGTGAATGACTACATCATCATGGTTATCCAGGTCATTAACTTTTCTGTATAGTTCTTCTGTGTATTCTTATACCTCTGATTAATGCCTCCTGCTTCTGTGAGGACCATACTATTTCTGTCCTTTATTGTGCCCATTTTCCCATGTTATGTTCCCTTGGTATCTCCAATTCCTTAAAGAGATCTCCAGTCTTTCCCATTCTATTGTTTTCCTCTATTTTTTTTTTTTTTTGTATTGTTCACTTAAGAAGGCCTTCTCATCACTTTTTTATATTCTCTGGAACTCCTCTCTTCTTTAATCAGCTATTTGTAAAGCCTCCTTGTGGAAGTGGAAGTCACTCCGTTGTGTCAGACTCTTTGTGACCCCATGGACTATACAGTCCATGGAATTCTCTAGGCCAGAATACTAGAGTGGGTATCCTTTTCCTTCTTGAGGGGATCTTCCCAACCCAGGGATTGAACCCAGGTGTCCCTCATTGCAGACAGATTCTTTACCAGCTGAGACACAAGAGAAGCCTCCTGAGACAACCTTTTTGCCTTTACAAGAAGCATTTCTTTTTCTTGGGGACAGCTTTGGTCACCACTTCCTGTGGTGTTACCAACAATGTTATGACCCTTTGTTCAGTTCTTCATGCACTCTGTTTACCAGATCTAATCCCTTGAATCTATTGATCACCTCCACTGTATAATCTTAAGGGATTTGATTTAGGTCATACCTGAGTGGTCTAGTGGCTTTCACTTTCTTCAATTGAAGCCTGAATTTTGCAATAAGGAGCTCATTATCTGAACCACAGTCAGCTCCAGGTCTTGTTTTTGCTGACTGTATAGAGCTTCTCCATCTTTGGCTGCAAAGAATACAATCAATCTAACTTCAGTATTGTCCATCTGGTGATATCCATGTATGGAGTTCTCTCTTGTATTGTTGGAAGAGAGCGTTTGTTATGACCAGCATGCTTCTTGATGAAACTCTGTTAACCTTTGCCCTGTTTTGTTTTGTACTACAAGGACAAACTTACCTGTTACTCCAGGTGTCTCTTGACTTCCTACTTTTGCATCCAATCCCTATGATCTTTTTTTGGTGTTAGTTCAAGAAGGTATTGTAGATCTTAGAACCATTCAACTTCAACTTCTTCAGCATCGGTAGTTGGGGCATAGACTTACTGGGATGTTGAATGGCTTATCTTGTATATGAACTGAGATCATTCTGTCATTTTTGAGACCACACACAAATGATGCATTTCAGACTCTTTTGTTGACTATGAAAGCTATTCCACTTCTAAAGGATTCTTGCCCACAGTAGTAGATATAATGGTCCTCTGAATTAAATTCACCCATTTCCATCCATTTTAGTTCACTGATTCCTAAGATGTTGATGTGCACTCTTGTCATGTTCTACTTAACAATGTCCAATATACCTTGACTTAACATTTAATATTCCTAGGCAAAGATGTTCTTTATAGCATCAGACTTTCACCACCAGATACATCCACAACACAGCATTGCTTCCACTTTGGCAAAGTCTCTTAATTCTTTATGGAGCTATTAGTAATTGCCCTCTGCTCTTCCCCAGTAACATATAGGACTCCTTTTGGCCCCGGGGGGGGCTCATCTTCTGGTGTAATATCTTTTGCCTTTTACACTGTTCATGGGGGCTTTGTGGAGAGAATACTGAAGTGGGTTGCCATTCCTTCCTCTAGTGAACCGGGTTTCCCTGGTGGTGCTAGTGGTAAAAATTCGCTTGCCAATGTAGAAAATGTAAGACATGCAAAATTGATTCCTGAGTTGGGATGATACCCCTGGAGGAGGGCACAGCAACCCACTTTAGTTCTTTCCTGGAGAAACCCTTGGACAGAGGAGCCTGGTGGGCAACAGTCCTTAGGGTCACAAAGAGTTAGACATGACTGAAGCGACTTAGCAAAGCATTTCTAGTGGATTATGTTTTGTCAGAACTCTCCACTATGACCCACCAGTCTTGGGTGATCTTGCATTGCATGGCTCATAACTTCATTGAGTTATGCAAATCCATTTGCCCTGACAAGGCTGTGATCCACAAAGGGGATATTTTTAACCACAGTCAATAGAAATATATTTTTACAGATCTTGCTTTGTCAAATACAGTCTTGTAGTGGTTCCATATTGCTAAAGCTTATGATTTTTCTCAAGTAGTATTTTCACCTACAGCTTTGTGTGTCAATATTCATTAAAAAACACTCAGCAGGATTTTAAAAGTAACTTACATCAATTCAGAGGGATAGCAAAACTTTTTAGTGATATAATGGTCTGTAAAATGAGATGGCAACTGAAAAATTCAGCCATTTCTACTTTCTTAATCTTGCTTCTTAAATTAGTTGTTAAGCATTCTATTGAGCTGGTAAGAAATCAGATTAGTAGAAAGAAATGTACACATGTGTATATTTTAAACACATTTAGTTTCAAATTCTACAGTATATACTGTATGGTAAATATAGATCATCCTTGAACCAAAGTAAATTTAAGCAGTAAAGTTTAGCACAGTCACTCAGTCATGTCTGACTGTTTGGGACCCCATGGATTGCAGCACACCAGGCTTCCCTGTCCATCACCATCTCCTCAAGCTCAATCAAACTCATGTCCATCAGGTCGGTGATGCCATCCAACCATCTCATCCTCTGTTGTCCCCTTATCCTCCCGCCTTCAATCTTTCCCAGCATCAGGGTCTTTTCCAATGAGTCAGTTCTTTACATCAGGTGGCCAAAGTATTGGAGTTTCAGCTTCAGCATCATTTGTTCCAATGAATGTTCAGGGCTGATTTCCTTTAGGATTGACTGGTTGGATCTCCTTGAAGTCCAAGGTAATCTCAAGAGTCTTCTCCAACAACACAGTTCAAAAGCAGTAAAAGGAAGAGCCAAAACAGAGGTGAATGACTGCTTTCTGGTGAAGGTCCCCAACTCCAACTAATGGAGGGTCCAATCTTTTCCATGGTGAACATGATTGCCTTTTGAGGAAATTACCTGGAACCAAATAAGAAGTATGTGTTTAAGAAAGGCTTTGGGGGAAATTTGTCACATGAAATAATGTGTTGAATTATGGCAACAGTGCTGCATATTCCTGTGAGTGACAGTAAATTTAAAATGACGCCTAAAATGAGGAAATGCAGAATAGATTCCAACTGAGTATGTTTTCTATCTTAGGGTGTCCTCAGGCATTGGTTTTGAGAACAAATTTGCCAGAAGACTGTGGTAAGTGTGGGGAGCAGGAAAAGAGATTTCATTATATCACCAAGAGGGAATAGCTGAAGCTCTATACACAGAAAATAAAACTGTCCCAAAGAATGACATCTTGGAGTTTGGTGCATGTTTCTAGGGTTGAACTGAGTGATGAAGTCTTATGTCAGGATTCTGCATATACTTCATATTTGTCTCATTTGATTCTTTGGCCTTTGAGACTCTTTAAGGAGAGACAATATTGCTTTAGAAACAAATTATTTTGATTCATGTTAGGAGCCCCAAGTCATGTCTCTTGCTTTTTCTGATGAGCATCTGAAATTACACTAGAAGTGGGAAGAAATATAAAAAGAAGGAGAGAAAGGAAGAATTTTACCTAGAAGTGAGGCATCAGTACATTTTTGGCACCAGAAACACAATGCATAATACTATAAATGTCATTTATTCAACAGTCATTTTTCAGCATTTCTGACATGGCAACAATTTAGTAGACATTTGAGCACTGGTATGACCCAGAGGGATGGTATGGGGAGGGAGGTGGGAGGGGGGTTCAGAATGGTGAACACTTGTACACCCATGGAGGACTCATGTTGATATATGGCAAAACAAATATAAAGTTGTAAAGTAATTGGCCACCAATTAAAATAAATAAATTAAAAAAAATGAATTGAAGGTGTTTCTGCCCAAAGCAGACATATGCTAATGGGGGATATGGACAGATAAGCAAAATGTGACAACAAAGTATCCTTTCTCTGATAAATTTGCTGGGGACATCTGGAAGGGGAGGGGGTACCTAACCCACATCAGGGACAAGGGGGAAGGATCAAAAATATTTTTTTAAAGGGGGAGGGTGAGCCAAGTTTCATTTTCAGATAAATGTACTTGGAATTTCTTCCACTGAGTTGTAACAAGTAATTATATCAATGCTATTTAAAGATGGGTTAGTATTAAGCCTTGAAAGTCAAACTAGGGGATTTAATTTGATAAAAAATGGGAGGTCATTTAAGTTTTTAAACTGGGAGTGAAAATATGATCAGTTCAGTCAGGTCAGTTACTGAGTCATGTCCAACTCTGTGACCCTGTGGACTGCAGCATGCCAGGCTGCCCTGTCAATCACCAATTCCCAGAGTTTACTCAAACTCATGCCCATCAAGTTGGTGATGCCATCCGACGATCTCACCCTCTCTCTCTTGTGCCATTCTCCTCCTGCCTTCAATATTTCCGAGCATCAGGGCCTTTTCTAATGAGTCAGTTCTTCACATCAGGTGGCCAAAGTATGAGAGTTTCAGCTTTAGCATCAGTCCTTCCAATGAATATTCAGGGTTGATTTCCTTTAGGATTGACTGGTTTGATCTCCTTGCAGTCCAAGGGACTCTCAAGAGACTTCTCCAACAACACAGTTCAAAAGCATCAATTCTTTGGCACTCAGATTTCTTTATAGTCCAACTTTCACATCCGTAAATGACTACTGGAAAAACCATAGCTTTGACTAGATGGACCTTTTTCAGCAAATTAATGTCTCTGCTTTATAATATGCTGTCATGGTTGGTCATAGATTCCTTCCAAGGAGCAAGCTTCTTTTAATTTCATGGCTGCAGCCACCATCTGCAGTGATTTTGGTGCCCCAAGATATAAAGTCTGTCACTGTTTCCATTGTTTCCCCGTCTATTTGCCACGAAGTGATGGGGCCTGATCATGATCTTAGTTTCTTGAGTGTTGAGTTTTAAGCCAACATTAACATTCTCCTCTTTCACTTTCATCAAGAGGCTCTTTAGCTTTTCTTTGCTTTCTGCCATAAGGGTAGTGACAACTGCGTATCTGCGGTTATTGATATTTTTCCTGGCAATATTGATTCCAGCTTGTGTTTCATCATGATATACTCTGTATATAAGTTAAATAAGCTGGGTGACAATATACAGCCTTGACGTACTCCTTTCCCAATTTAGAAGCAGTCTGTTGTTCCATGTCCAGTTCTAACTGTTTCTTCTTCACTTGCATACAGATTTCCACCTCATCTCATTCGGATCACCTCTAACTCCCTCCTTCCTCTTCTCTTCTCCATGTAATGCTTTGAACCTTTCTGGGTGACCCTCATGGTGGAGAAACTTTTCATCTTTAACCCAGATGTTTTATCAATGGTGCTGTATAGAAGGAGAAGTTTTGAGACTACTGTAAAAATAAGACCGATAACAGGAAGCAGGAGGCTCAAATCCAAACCCTGACTCCAGGGAATTCCTGACACCAGGGAACATTAATTGACAGGAGCTCATCAAATGCCTCCATACCTATACTGAAACCAAGCACCACACAAGGGCCAACAAGTTCCAGGGCAAGACATACCAAGCAAATTCTCCAGCAACAAAGGAACACAGCCCTGAGCTACAATATACAGGCTGCCCAAAGTCACCCCAAAACCATAGACATCTCATAATTCATTACTGGACACTTCATTGCACTCCAGAGAGAAGAAATCCAGCTCCACCCACCAGAACACCGACACAAGCTTCCCTAACTAAGAAACCTTGACAAGCCACCTGTACAAACCCACACACAGCAAGGAAACACCACAAAAAAGAGAGCTCCACGAACTGCCAGAATACAGAAAGGACACCCCAAACTCAGCAATTTAAACGAGAGGAAGAGACAGAGAAATACACAGCAGGTAAAAGAACAGGATAAATGCCCACCAAACCAAACAAAAGAGGAAGAGATAGGGAATCTACCTGATAAAGAATTCCGAATAATGATACTGAAATTGATCCAAAATCTTGAAATCAAAATGGAATCACAGATAAATAGCTTGGAGACAAGGATTGAGAAGATCCAAGAAAGGTTTAATAAGGACCTAGAAGAAATAAAAAAGAGTCAATATATAGCGAATAATGCAATAAATGAGATCAAAAACACTCTAGAGGCAACAAATAGTAGAATAACAGAGGCAGAAGATAGGATTAGTGAATTAGAAGATAGAATGGTAGAAATAAATGAATCAGAGAGGATAAAAGAAAAACGAATTAAAAGAAATGAGGACAATCTCAGAGACCTCCAGGACAATATTAAACACTACAAAATTCGAATCATAGGGGTCCCAGAAGAAGAAGACTGAAAGAAAGACCATGAGAAAATACATGAGGAGATAATAGTTGAAAAATTCCCTAAAATGGGGGAGGAAATAATCACTCAAGGCCAAGAAACCCAGAGAGTCCCAAACAGGATAAACCCAAGGCAAAACACCCCAAGACACATATTATTCAAATTAACAAAGATCAAACATAAAGAACAAATAATAAAAGCAGCAAGGGAAAAACAACAAATAACACACAAGGGAATTCCCATAAGGATAACAGCTGATCTTTCAATAGAAACTCTTCAAGCCAGGAGGGAATGGCAAGACATACTTAAAGTGATGAAAGAAAACCTACAGCCCAGATTATTGTACCCAGCAAGGATCTCATTCAAATATGAAGGAGAAATCAAAAGCTTTACAGACAAGCAAAAGCTGAGAGAATTCTGCACCACCAAACCAGCTCTCCAACAAATATTAAAGGATATTCTCTAGACAGGAAACACAAAAACGGTGTATAAATTCGAACCCAAAACAATAAAGTAAATGGCAATGGGATCATACTTATCAATAATTACCTTAAACCTAAATGGGTTGAATGCCCCAACCAAAAGACAAAGACTGGCTGAATGGATACAAAAACAAGACCCCTACATATGTTGTCTACAAGAGACCCACCTCAAAACAGGGGACACATACAGACTGAAAGTGAAGGGCTGGAAAAAGATTTTCCATGCAAATAGGGACCAAAAGAAAGCAGGAGTAGCAATACTCATATCAGATAAAATAGACTTTAAAACAAAGGCTGTGAAAAGAGACAAAGAAGGTCACTACATAATGATCAAAGGATCAATCCAAGAAGATATAACAATTATAAATATATATGCACCCAACATAGGAGCACCGCAATATGTAAGACAAAGTATATATATGCTAACAAGTATGAAATGAGAAATTAACAATAACACAATAATTGTGGGAGACTTTAATACCTCACTCACACCTATAGATAGATCAACTAAACAGAAAATTAACAAGGAAACACAAACTTTAAACAATACAATAGACTGGTTAGATCTAATTGATATCTATAGGACATTTCATCCCAAAACAATGAATTTCACCTTTTTCTCAAGTGCCCATGGAACCTTCTCCAGGATAGATCACATCCTGGTCCATAAATCTAGCCTTGGTAAATCCAAAAATATTGAAATCATTCCAAGCATCTTTTCTGACCACAATGCAGTAAGATTAGATCTCAATTACAGGAGAAAAGCTATTAAAAATTCCAACATATGGAGGATGAACAACACCCTGCTGAATAACCAACAAATCACAGAAGAAATCAAAAAAGAAATCAAAATTTGCATAGAAATGAATGAAAATCAAAACATAACAACCCAAAACCTGTGGGACACAGTAAAAGCAGTCCTAAGGGGAAAGTTCATAGCAATACAGGCATACCCCAAGAAACAAGAAAAAAGTCAAATAAATAACCGAACTCTACACCTAAAACAACTAGAAAAGGAAGAAATGAAGAACCCCAGGTTTAGTAGAAGGAAAGAAATCTTAAAAATTAGGACAGAAAGAAGTGAAAAAGAAACAAAAGAGACCATAGCAAAAATCAACAAAGCCAAAAGCTAGTTCTTTGAAAGGATAAATAAAATTGACAAACCATTAGCCAGACTCATCAAGAGACCAAGAGAGAAAAACCAAATCAAGAAAATTAGAAATGAAAATGGAGAGATCACAACAGATAACACAGAAATACAAAGGATCATAAGAGACTACTATCAGCATTTATATGCCAATAAAATGGACAACGGAGAAGAAATGGACAAATTCTTAGAAAAGTACAACTTTCCAAAACTGGACCAGGAAGAAATAGAAAATCTTAGCAGACCCATCACAAGCACGGAAATTGAAACTATAATCAGAAATCTTCCAGCAAACAAAAGCCCAGGTCCAGACGGCTTCACAGCTGAATTCTACCAAAAATTTAGAGAAGAGCTAATACCTATCCTACTCAAACTCTTCCAGAAAATTGCAGAGGAAGGTAAACTTCCAAACTCATTCTATGAGGCCACCACCCTAATACCAAAACCTGACAAAGATGCCACAAAAAAAGAAAACTACAGGCCAATATCACTGATGAACATTGATGCAAAAATCCTTAACAAAATTCTAGTAATCAGAATCCAACAACACATTAAAAAGATCATACACCATGACCAAGTGGGCTTGATCCCAGGGTTGCAAGGATTCTTCAATATCCAAAAATCAATCAATGTAATACACCACATTAACAAATTAAAAAATAAAAACCATATGATTATCTCAATAGATGCAGAAAAAGCCTTTGACAAAACTCAACATCCATTTATGATAAAAACTCTCCAGAAAGCAGGAATAGAAGGAACATACCTCAACAAAATAAAAGCTATATATGACAAACCCACAGCAAACATTATCCTCAATGGTGAAAAATTGAAAGCATTTCCTCTAAAGTCAGGAACAAGACAAGGGTGCCCACTTTCACCATTACTATTCAACATAGTTTTGGAAGTTTTGGCCACAGCAATCAGAGCAGAAAAAGAAATAAAAGGAATCCAAATTGGAAAAGAAGAAGTAAAACTCTCACTGTTTGCAGATAACATGATCCTCTACATAGAAAACCCTGAAGACTCCACCAGAAAATTACTAGAACTAATCAATGAATATAGTGAAGTTGAAGGATATAAAATGAACACACAAAAATGCCTTGCATTCCTATGCACTAATAACGAGAAAATAGAAAGAGAAATTAAGGAAACAATTCCATTCACCATTGCAATGAAAAGAATAAAATACTTAGGAATATATCTACCTAAAGAAACTGGAAACCTATATATAGAAAACTATAAAACATTGGTGAAAGAAATCAAAGAGGACACTAATAGATGGAGAAATATACCATGTTCATGGATTGGAAGAATCAATATGGTGGAGATGAGTATACTACCTAAAGCAATTTATAGATTCAATTCAATCCCTATCAAGCTACAAACAGTATTCTTCACAGAGCTAGAACAAATAATTTCACAATTTGTATGGAAATACAAAAAACCTCGAATAGCCAAAGCGATCCTGAGAAAGAAGAATGGAACTGGAGGAATCAACCTGCCTGACTTCAGGCTCTACTACAAAGCCACAGTTATCAAGACAGTATGGTACTGGCACAAAGACAGAAATATAGATCAATGGAACAAAATAGAAAGCCCAGAGATAAATCCACGCACATATGGACACCTTATCTTTGACAAAGGAGGCAAGAATATACAATGCATTAAAGACAATCTCTTTAACAAGTCGTGCTGGGAAAACTGGTCAGCCACTTGTAAAAGAATGAAACTAAAGCACTTTCTAACACCGTACACAAAAATAAACTCAACATGGATTAAAGATCTAAACGTAAGACCAGAAACTATAAAACTCCTAGAGGAGAACATAGGCAAAACACTCTCTGACATACATTACAGCAGGATCCTCTATGACCCATCTCCCAGAATATTGGAAATAAAAGCAAAAATAAACAAATGGGACCTAATTAAACTTAAAAGCTTTTGCACAACAAAGGAAACTATAAGCAAGGTGAAAAGACAGCCTTCAGAATGGGAGAAAATAATACAAATGAAGCAAATGACAAGCAACTAATCTCAAAAATATACAAGCAACTCCTACAGCTCAATTCCAGAAAAATAAATGACCCAATCAAAAAATGGGCCAAAGAAATAAATAGACATTTCTCCAAAGAAGATATACAGATGTCTAACAAACACCTGAAAAGATGCTTAACATTACTCATTATCAGAGAAATGCAAATCAAAACCACTATGAGGTACCATTTCATGCCAGTCAGAATGGCTGCAATCCAAAAATTTACAAGCAATAAATGCTGGAGAGGGTGTGGAGAAAAGGGAACCCTCTTACACTGTTGGTGGGAATGCAAACTAGTATAGCCACTATGGAGAACAGTGTGGTGATTCCTTAAAAAACTGGAAATAGAACTGCCTTATGATCCAGCAATCCCACTGCTGGGCATACACACTGAGGAAACCAGAAGGGAAAGAGACACGTGTACCCCAATGTTCATCGCAGCACTGTTTATAATAGCCAGGACATGGAAGCAACCTAGATGTCCATCAGCAGATTAATGGATAAAAAAGCTTTGATACATGTACACAATAGTGTATTACTCAGCCATTAAAAAGAATACATTTGAATCAGCTCTAATTAAGTGGATGAAACTGGAGCCTATTATACAGAGTGAAGTAAGCCAGAAAGAAAAACACCAATACAGTATACTAACGCATATATATGGAATTTAGAAAGATGGTAACAATAACCCTGTATATGAGACAGCAAAAGAGACACTGATGTATAGAACAGTCTTATGGACTCTGGGAGGGGGAGAGGGTGGGGTGATTTGGGAGAATGGCATTGAAATATGTATAATATCATATATGAAACGAGTCACCAGTCCAGGTTCGATGCACAATACTGGATACTTGGCGCTCGTGCACTGGGGCGACCCAGAGAGATGGTATGGGTAGGGAGGAGAGTTCAGGATGGGGAACACATGTATACCTGTGACAGATTCATTTTGCTATATGGCAAAACCAATACAATATTGTAAAGTTAAGTAAAATACAATTTAAAAAAAATAGAGAGACATTACTTTGCCAACAAAGGTCCATATAGTCAAGGCTATGGTTTTTCCAGTAGTTGTGCATGGATGTGAGAGTTGGACTATAAAGAAAGCTGAGTGCCGAAGAATTGATAGTTTTGAACTGTGGTGTTGGAGAAGACTCTTGAGAGTCCCTTGGACTGCAATGAAATCCAACTAGTCCATCCTAAAGAAGATCAGTCCTGAGTGTTCATTGAAAGGACTGATGTTGAGGCTGAAACTCTAATACTTTGGCCACCTGATGTGAAGAGCTGACTCATTTGAAAAGACCCTCATGGTGGGAAAGATTGAAGGTGGGAGAAGGGGATGACAGAGGATGAGATGGTTGGATCACATCACCAAGTCAATGGATATGAGTTTGGGTAAACTCCGGGTGTTGGTGATGAACAGGGAGGCCTGGCGTGCTACTGTGTATGGAGTCTAAAGAATCTGACACGACTAAGTGTCTGAACTAAACCGAAGCACCAAGAAAGTAACAGAGCATCTACAAAGATGAAACATAGTTCTTTCATTAGAGAACTTTGAAATCTAATTTGAGATAGAAACAAATATATTTCACACAAATTATTTGGGGGCATGAACAGGGGTCAAGTGTGTAGGAAAATTCAGAGCATACTCCTGGAAAGATGGTTATTTGATTGAGAATTCATAACACAACAAAAGAAAATAGAAGGAAAAAGAATATCATTTCATTTAGGGGGAGCAAAACATGCATTGCGTTAGGATGGAGTGTAGGGGGAAATGCAAAAAAACATTTATAAAATGATATTTTTAGAAACTCAGCATTAATGAATATTTCAATGTTCGGAGTCCAAAATAAGTTTAATAAATACATGAACATATAATGCTAGCTTGATACCTCTGGTGTAAGAGAATAATTATAGAGCTAATTTAAACTCCCTAAAATCAATTTAAGATATGGAGTTGTTAAGTGGCCCAAAGTTACTTTCTTGAAAAGAAAGAAGGGATATAGTTTTAGAGTGGTAACATCTCACAGATGCATATTCTAGTCGGATACATGAAAATATTCATTTTCGGATACATTAAAATTATCTATAGGCTCTATCATCCTTTGTGATTCTCTAGAAAGGGTAATAATGTCTGAGAAAACCACTACCTGTAAGTGAATTTCAGGGACATAACCTGAAGAAGGAGGCAGGCTGGGCTAACAAGTGTAATGGCTGAGGTTCTTCTTTTTTTTCTTTTTAATTTAAATTTATTTATTTTAATTGGAGGCTAATTAATTTAAAATATTGTATTGGTTTAGAACAGTCTTATGGCTGAGGTTCTTGTGACTCTGATGTTAGCAGAAATAAAGAAAATTACTTTTTCTCTGACTCCATCTCAGATACATGGTGCAGAGCAGTCTCGAGGTAGAGCTGTCATTTAACTAAAGGAAAAGTGCTGTGAAGGGGAGAGTGACCTCAGAAGCTCATGCTACAGAAAGGCCTATGAGACCTTTGTGATGGATACAGAGGAGTTGTGCTTTCAACAGTGTCATGTGCCTGAGAATTCAGTTAACTAGGAGGCCTGTGTTAGATCTTGGGCCAATCAGGTTCCAGTCAAGGAAAACTGTATTCACCTATAATACTTCAATGTTGGCTTCTAACACAGGGAACTGATTAAAGCATAAAACAGATGATGGAAGGGATAGATGAAGCCAACCAGAGAAAAATGAGGCAACCCAGAAATTAGCAACAGGGGTAAGCCATACCAACCTTGGGCAGGAGGGTCACAAGGATCAGGAGTTGCTGCTATAAAATAGGAGTCTTGGATTACCTGATGAGAGCTGCAATCATGCAGGCAACAGTGGTGGGAAGTGGAGCATCGAAGAGACATAGCTCCTGATTAAGAAGGTGCAGGAGGCAAGTTGGCTGTTGGAAGAAACAGCTTGGTTCCTCTCTACCCCCTAACCCTCAGTCTTGTACCCCAACCCTCAGCCCGTATCAGCAGAGCCAGGTTTCCAGAACAGGAAGCCTCAGGGGTCAGATCTCGCTCCCCATCACTGACCCAGGGGATCCAAGCACAAAATCACCTGAGACTCAATTTAGAGAGATAACAGGACTATGTGGTTGAAAAAAAAAAAAAAAAAAAGGAAGCCTGCAAAGACTAGGTTCTTATAAGTTCTGAGTGTAAGAAAATACATGTAAAACACATTCCCTCTCTTATTCAACAGTGCTTGACTAGAAGCAGTACTTGACTAGAAGGTCAACATAAAATGGGAACATCTGTATGCACACCCCCAAATTAGTTTTAATTTGGCTAGAAACACTCATCAAAAAAGACAATTGTTTTTTTTTTCCTCTAAAGAAAATTACATTTTAATATCCTATTTTGCAAAATAGCCTGCATGTAAGATTTTCTCTTTGTTGTGCTAGTGCATTCTACAAATTAGAAGATCCTTGAATAATCAAAGGCTTACTTACCAAATTACAAAGCTGGCCTGACCCTGAGATGCAAAGTTTGATTTGAGTCTCTGTGCTTTTAGTGACCTGTAGTATTTTGATAAATGCCATTGCCTAAAACTACTCAGTAGAAGGTTTGGGCACCATTTATGTTTGTTTCTCTAGAAGCAGTAATATCTCCTAAAGGAAAATATGGTGCTTATTTCAAAGATGCAGTATAAATAAAATTCAAGATGATGCCTTTTACATAATTATTCAATCTTTCATTACATAGTGCTTTATGCATTTCAAAGTGATTTGATGTGTTTTCATTTAACTGATCATCACAAAATTTATGGAAGTTGGGTAAGGGCTTCTAAAATATACAAAAGCTCAACAAAGAAAATAACACAATTGAGGCAGGTTTTTACACCAGGTCTGTAAATAATCATACAGTCTTATTTATTGTTAATACTAGTAGAAAATACTTGCTGAGCACTTTATATGTGCCAGGCACTTTAAAAAGAGCACCACATAGGAGGTGGGAGGGGGGTTCAGGATTGGGAACACATGTACACCTGTGGCAGATTCATGTTGATGTATGGCAAAACCAATACAATATTGTAAAGTAATTAGCCTATAATTAAAATAAATAAATTTTAATTAAAAAAAAAAAGCACCACATATATTAATTCTTTGAGTCATCAGAACCATTCTATGAAGTAGTTATTATAATGTTTTTGTTTTAAGGATAGAAAAACTAAGACAAAAGGAGGTTAAATGATGGCTAATAACAAAGTGAGCTTTGGTAGTCTAATGAAATGCCTTCTCTTTAAAATAGTGTCTTTAAATATTTACTCAGCAAGCAATATTCTTAAGTACAAAACCATACATTTGTATTAGGACTCTTCTTCTAAAATGTGTATGTAATTCAGTGGTGTGCTGTCAAACTATTTCAGTGGCTCTCTGCAAAATAGAAAGCCCTGATTTGTTGAATGCTATGGTGGCTCAGTGGGTAAAGAATCTGCTTTCAAGGCAGGAGATGCAGGTTTGATCTCTGGGTTGGGAAGGTCCCTTGGAGAAGGAAATGACAATCCATTTCATATTCTTGCCTGGAGAATCCCATGAACAGAGGAGACTGGAGGGTTACAGTCCATAGCGTTGCAAAGAGTAGGACATGATTGAAGCGACTCAGCACTCATGCATAGTCTGAATGCTTGTGTTCACCATCCCCCCAAGTTCATGTATTGGAATTCGAATGCTCAATTTGATGATGTTAGAAGATGGAGCCTGTGGGAGGTAATTAGATCCTCTTGAAAGGGATTAGAGATCCCATTGAGCTCCTTATCTCCTTCCACCATGAAGAAAAGTGAAAGTGAAATCGCTCAGTCCCGTCCAACTCTTTGCAACCCCATGGACTATAGCCCATCAGGCTCTTCTGTCCATGGGATTCTCCAGGCAAGAATACTGGAGTGGGTTGCCATTTCCTTCCACCATATAAGGATACAAAGAGAACTTTGCAATCTG
Organism: Bos mutus; assembly: GCF_027580195.1. Taxonomy (NCBI): domain Eukaryota; kingdom Metazoa; phylum Chordata; class Mammalia; order Artiodactyla; family Bovidae; genus Bos; species Bos mutus. The sequence goes on along the minus strand of NC_091639.1, from coordinate 49,655,682 downwards.
GAAGAAGACTTACACTTGACCACACAGGCACCTGATCTGAGATATCAGCCTCCAGAACTGTGAGAAATAAATTTCAGTTTTTGATAAGCCACCTAGTCTGTGTCAGTTTTGTTGTAACAGCCCAAAGGGATTAAGAATCCTGTTTGCCAATTTCTGTGGTATAAAAATCCTATCTGGATCTACATAAAGCTACCAAAGTGAGGAGAGAAGCACACATTTGGAATGCATAGACCTGTGGCTCTAGCACACCCTTGTCTGATTAAAATTACTACTGTACCCAAGATGACATGTAAGGCCTTAAATGTGATAAGCCACCCTTGAAAATATTAAAATACAAATTCATTTTATTTTCTGCTATTCTGTGCAACCTAATGTGAATTAAACTATTTAAGATATGTTCATGTTCAGTCACTGCTTATGAAGAATTATGTTTATTTTTGATTTTTTTTTTTTTTTTACTGATTACAATCAGGCTTGTCTGGGATGAGGCAATCATGTAGCAGCGGAGGGGCCAAAAATTTGCCACAGTACGATGATCAGTAGATGTAATCCTTGAGTCAGGTGCCAGATACTTTCAAAATCATAGTTTCTGAGGTTATTTTGCAGCCAGAACAGTTACCAAGAGTCCAAATAGTACCTTGGAAGTCTTGAGTTTGGGTCTATGAATTACACGTTTGCCAAAGAATGTAGTTTCCCCAAGAGTTCCTTCAGTAGTTCTTTAGGGGAAAATGGCCATTTATTTAGGTCCTTATAGCCTACAGCCATGTCAGCTGAACTAAAAGCAGCCAGTGGGACAGCCTGGACTTCTCCTGAATGGCACCAAGGTTGATCTCACAGGCATCTTGTTCTGTGACACCTCCTTCTGACCAAGCTCCCTCTTCTCTAATACCAGTATTGTCTATCCTTATTATTAAAGCTGCTGCACAATAAAAATATTTTATAAATACATGTCTGGAACTAAACACTGTCTAATATTTTGCATTTTCTCCCTCTTTGTTCTCCAAAATACATATGTGAAAAATAAAATCAAAGTCTTCTGTCATCAGCTCACCATACTCTTCCCATCTGTGTTTTGTTTTCTGTTCATTCTTCTTATTCTGCCCCTGCCATGAAACTGTTCCAGAAGTATCATAAAACTCTCCTGAGGAAATGTGAATATCTTCTGACATTTTTTTCTGTAACAACAGTGCTGAAAGGATGTAATACAGCAAGATAAAAGTTCTTAGTGATCTTTTTTGCTGTCATGCCTTTACAATTCTATTAACATTTCAAATCTAAACAATGACAAAATCACCTTATTCTATGAAACTGTATGGCCAAGCTTGAGCAAGCTGGGAGGCCCTGCTGCTTTCTGCTAACATGTGGGTGACTCAGCTTACCGCATCCTCTGGAGAGACTGGTCTGAAGAGAAAGCTTTACCAGCTGGTGTATGTGTCCACATGGATGGAAAACTCCCCTGGTATTAGGATGCTTGGAACTCTTTTGCCTTTTCCATTGTTATTATTTTCCTTCAGTCTTTCATTGGGAAAGAAAAAGCCTAAAAGTTAATGATTGTTAAAAGTCTTTGCCAGCTCATTGGTTCTGGATTAATAAAGAAAAAACAAACCAAAACCATTATAAAATTCTTATATCAAAGAATTTGATCAAGATTAAAATTCTTGATCTTTCAAATGGAGACTATTGAAATCTGCCCCACAACCAAGGTGGGATGAATTAACCAAGTAAACCCAAATATTTCATTCATTCAACAAACAAATGTATGTTATTCAGCTTCCAGATACCAATCCTATATTAAAGATCTAAGAATCCAAATTTGGATAAAACATCAATTGGCAATTTTTCATCCAAAATGCATTTACTAGCTTTGATAAAATTTTCAAATTAATATATTAATGCTAATCTGTAGCAATTAGTGAATTTTCAAGCAAAATATTAAATCGGAGTTTCATGTAGCCACATCATGGATTTATGAGAAGCTAAACATTTCCTGGAATTTATTATTATAAGTTTTATTATCTATTCTAGATCAACCCAATTAGGAATCTGAAACACAGATAAAATTCTTAAAGGAAAGATTTTATTTTGAGGTAAAAAGTAAAAGAAAGCAGCCTGTTTCACCTACCTTCTGTCCATCTCATCTTTCATTCAAATCTCATCTCTTCTATGAAGCCATCTTTTAAAATTTCAGCCTAAATTAACCTCTTCTTTTTTAATCTGTGTATATAGTATATTAATGTTAAACCAATGATTGTTATTCCTAGTACACTTTATTTTTTATTTTTTTTTTTTAATTTTTCAGCACTTTATTATTTTTTTTATTTGATAAATTTAACGCCTTTTATTGCCATACCTCATTTTACTGTGCTTTGCTTTAGTGAGCTTTATAGATACATGTTTTTTTTTTTTTTCCTTGTTAATTTTCTGTTTAGTTGATCTATCCATAAGTGTGAGTGGGGTATTAAAGTCTCCCACTATTATTGTGTTATTGTTAATTTCTCCTTTCATACTTGTTAGGATTTGTCTTATATACTGCGGTGCTCCCATGTTGGGTGGATATATATTTATAATTGTTATATCTTCTTCTTGGATTGATCCTTTAATCATTATGTAGTGACCTTCTTCGTCTCTTTTCACAGCCTTTGTTTTAAAGTCTAATTTATCTGATATCTCACAGTATTGTGACTCCTGCTTTCTTTTGGTCCCAATTTGCATGGAAAATCTTTTTCCAGCCCTTCACTTTCAGTCTGTATGTGTCCCCTGTTTTGAGGTGGGTCTCTTGTAGACAACATATGTAGGGTCTTGTTTTTGTATCCATTCAGCCAGTCTTTGTCTTTTTGTTTGGGCATTCAACCCATTTAGGTTTAAGGTAATTACTAATAAGTATGATCCGTTGCCATTTACTTTATTGTTTTGGGTTGGAGTTTATACACCATTTTTGTGTTTCCTGTCTAGAGAATATCCTTTAGTATTTGTTGGAGAGCTGGTTTGGTGGTGCAGAATTCTCTCAGCTTTTGCTTGTCTGAAAAGCTTTTGATTTCTCCTTCATACTTGAATGAGATCCTTGCTGGGTACAATAATCTGGGCTGTAGGTTATTTTCTTTCATCATTTTAAGTATGTCTTGCCATTCCCTCCTGGCTTGAAGAGTTTCTATTGAAAGATCAGCTGTTATCCTTATGGGAATTCCCTTGTGTGTTATTTGTTGTTTTTCCCTTGCTGCTTTTAATATTTGTTCTTTGTGTTTGATCTTTGTTAATTTGAATAATATGTGTCTTGGGGTGTTTCTCCTTGGGTTTATCCTGTTTGGGACTCTCTGGGTTTCTTGGACTTGGGTGATTATTTCCTTCCCCATTTTAGGGAATTTTTCAACTATTATCTCCTCAAGTATTTTCTCATGGTCTTTCTTTTTGTCTTCTTCTTCTGGAACCCCTATGATTCGAATGTTGTAGCGTTTAATATTGTCCTGGAGGTCTCTGAGATTGTCCTCATTTCTTTTAATTCGTTTTTCTTTTATCCTCTCTGATTCATTTATTTCTACCATCTATCTTCTAATTCACTAATCCTATCTTCTGCCTCTGTTATTCTACTATTTGTTGGCTCCAGAGTGTTTTTAATTTCATTTATTGCATTATTCATTATATATTGACTCTTTTTTTTCTTCTAGGTCCTTGTTAAACCTTTCTTGCATCTTCTCAATCCTTGTCTCCAGGCTATTTATCTGTGATTCCATTTTAATTTCAAGATTTTGGATCAATTTCACTATCATTATTTGGAATTCTTTATCAGGTAGATTCCCTATCTCTTCCTCTTTTGTTTGGTTTTGTGGGCATTTATCCTGTTCCTTTATCTGCTGGGTATTCCTCTGTCTCTTCATCTTGTTTAAATTGCTGAGTTTGGGAGTCCTTTCTGTATTCTGGCAGTTTGTGGAGTTCTCTTTATTGTGGCGTTTCCTCGCTGTGTGTGGGTATGTAGAGGTGGCTTGTCAAGGTTTCCTGGTTAGGGAAGCTTGTGTCGGTGTTCTGGTGGGTGGAGCTGTATTTCTTCTCTTTGTTCAGTCGTGCTGGGGGAGGAGGGAGGGATGCTGCAAACAAATGACACTGGCGTGCGCGCCGCAGTGCCTCAGCCACACTGGGTCTGCCCCGCCACGGGCGCGTGTAGCCTCCTGCCCACACTGCTCAGGCTCTAGGTTGTTCCGCCAGGAACAATCCGAGGCTGGCCCTGGGTTGTATGCACCTCCCAGGTCCAAGCCGCTCAGGTTCAGGCACTCAGGTAGTCCTCAGAGGCGCAGACTCAGTTGGGGCTGCGTTTTGTGCTCTTCCCAGGTCCGAGCAGCTCAGGTGATGAGGTGTTTGGCGGCGCCAATGTTGCGACTTATCGCCTCCCGCCACTTGGTTATCTGGGTGTAAAACCGGCGCACCTTCTCAGGCAGATGTTGACCGTCCAGACCCCCAATAAGTTTTAGTTAGCAAAGAAGCCAGTTTTATAGATAATGTCTCTCTGGGGCTGCGATTGCCCCCTTCCGGCTCTGGCTGCCTGTCACGGGGGAAGGTCTGCAGCCGGCTATCTCTGTTCAGTCCTTTGTTCCGTGCGCGGGCTGGCGGTGTCTTAGGTTAGGGCTGGCTTTTCGCGTGGTAGATATCCCACAGTCTGGTTTGCTAGCCCAAATTATTTCGCTCAGATAGTGCTCAGGGTATTCAGGCCAGATTCTTACTCTCAGCGATGCAGCCCGCGCCGCGCCTCCCTGCCCAGCCCCCGCTTGCTAATGGCGGATGCAGGCGTCTGCGCTGCTTCTCCGCTGGAGGAGTTACCGTAGGGCTCGCAATCTGCGAGTTTTAATTGTTTATTTATTTTTCTCCCTGTTATGTTGTCCTCTGTGCTTCCAAAGCTCGCACGGATTCGCAGTGAGAAGGTTTCCTGGTGTTTGGAAACTTCTCTCTTTTTAAGATTCCCTTCCTGGGACGGAACTCCGTCCCTCCCACTTTTGTCTCTTTTATTGTCTTTAATATTTTTTCCTACCTCCTTTCGAGGAGTTGGGTTGCTTTTCTGGGTGCCTGGTGTCCTCTGCCGGTATTCAGAAGTTGTTTTGTGGAATTTACTCGACGTTTAAATGCTCTTTTGATGAATTTGTGGGGGAGAAAGTGTTTTCCCCGTCCTACTCCTCCGCCATCTTGGCGCCTTCCCTACACTTTATTTTTTAAATTTTATTTTATTTTTAAACTTTACCTAATTGTATTAGTTTTGCCAAATATCAAAATGAATCTGCCACAGGTATACATGTGTTCCCCATCCTGAACCCTCTTCCCTCCTCCCTCCCCATACCATCCCTCTGGGTCGTCCCAGTGCACTAGCCCCAAGCATCCAGTATTATGCATCGAACCTGGACTGGCAACTCATTTCATACATGATATTATACATGTTTCAATGCCATTCTCCCAAATCTTCCCACCCTCTCCCTTCTCCCACAGAGTCCATAAGACTGTTCTATACATCAGTGTCTCTTTTGCTGTCTCATACACAGGGTTATTGTTACCATCTTTCTAAATTCCATATATATGCGTTAGTATACTGTATTGGTGTTTTTCTTTCTGGCTTACTTCACTCTGTATAATAGGCTCCAGTTTCATCCACCTCATTAGAACTGATTCAAATGTATTCTTTTTAATGGCTGAGTAATACTCCATTGTGTATATGTACCAAAGCTTTCTTATCCATTCATCTGCTGATGGACATCTAGGTTGCTTCCATGTCCTGGCTATTATAAACAGTGCTGCGATGAACATTGGGGTACACGTGTCTCTTTCCCTTCTGGTTTCCTCAGAGTGTATGCCCAGGAGTGGGATTGCTGGATCATAAGGCAGTTCTATTTCCAGTTTTTTAAGGAATCTCCACACTGTTCTCCATAGTGGCTGTACTAGTTTGCATTCCCACCAACAGTTTAAGAGGGTTCCCTTTTCTCCACACCCTCTCCAGCATTTATTATTTGTAGACTTTTGGATCGCAGCCATTCTGACTGGTGTGAAATGGTACCTCATAGTGGTTTTGATTTGCATTTCTCTGATAATGAGTGATGTTGAGCATCTTTTCATGTGTTTGTTAGCCATCTGTATGTCTTCTTTGGAAAAATGTCCATTTAGTTCTTAATCAACACACAGAAATCCCTAGTACACTTTAGAATCACCTGTCGAGTTTAAAATTACATGCACATTTCCAAGCTACAACCTTAGAAACTTACTTGGTAAACACATGTATGGTCCTGGCATTTGCATTTTTATTTTATTTTTTTTTATTTTACAGAAAAAGTCTTTTATTTTACATTTGCATTTTTAAAACATACCACATATAACATATTCTTAGCTAAAAAGCACTATTCAAGTTACACTCTACAATTTGGTACTTTATAATAATACCTAATCTATATTTGTATTCTTGTATCCCAACTGAACTGTGACTATTGTTTGGGTACAAGCACAGACTCATATGTACTTTGTTCTTTGCAACACATGAAAACTTACTCTGAACGTGTAAGTATTTCCACACTACTTGTTTGAAAAAGTGGCAAGGAATTTCCTTTCAATACCTCTATATGATACACTTGTTTTTCTATTCATATTATGTATACAGTGGTGAATCATGTGTAAATGTTATTTATTCATTTACATTTAATATTGATTTTCAGAAAGTTTCCTAAATTAGAGAAGATACTAGAGAGTCAGAGAGGGATACTCTCTCTAGTATAGTGGAGTTAAACTTATATTGGATCAAATCCAAAATTTGGCCTTTTTTATTTTTATTTTTTATTGAAGGATAATTGCTTTACATAATTTGGTGTTTTCTGTCAAATCTCAACATGAATCAGCCATAGATATACATATACCCCTCCCTTTTGAACCCCCTCCCATCTCCCTCCACATCCCACCCCTCTAGCGTAATACAGAGTCCCTGTTCAAGTTTCCTCAGCCATACAGCAAATTCCCATTGGCTATGTAATTTGCATATGGTAATATAAGTTTCCATATTACTCTTTCCATACATCTCACCTTCTCCTCCTCTCGCTTCATGTACATAAGTCTATTCTCTATGTCTGTTTCTCCATTTCTACCCTGTAAATAAATTCCTCAGTATCATTTTTCTAGATTCGGTATATATGCATTGCTGTTTTTGCTGCTGCTGCTGCTGCTGCTGCTGCTGCTGCTGCTAAGTCACTTCAGTCGTGTCCGACTCTGTGCGACCCTAGAGACAGCAGCCCATCAGGCTCCCCCGTCCCTGGGATTCTCCAGGCAAGCTCTGGAGTGGGTTGCTATTTCCTTCTCCAATGCATGAAAGTCAAAAGTGAAAGTGAAGTCGCTCAGTCGTGTCCAACTCCTAGCAACCTCATGGACTGCAGCCTACCAGGCTCCTCAGTCCATTTTCCAGGCAAGAGTACTGGAGTGGGTTGCCATTGCCTTCTCCAATATATGCATTAGAATATGGTATTTATATTTCTCTTTCTGACTTACTTCACTCTGTATAATAGGTTCTAGGTTCATCCACCTCATCAGAACCGACTCAAATGTGTTCCTTTTTATGGCTGAGTAGTATTCCAATGTGTACATGTACCACAACTTCTTTATGCATTCATCTGTCAATGGGCAAGTAGTTAGCTTCCATGTCCTAGCTATTGTAAATACTGCTGCAATGAACAAAGGGATACATGTGTCTTTTAAAAAAAGTATTTATTTTAATTGGAGGCTAATTATTTTAAAATATTGTGGTGGTTTTTGGCATACATTGATATGAATCAGCCATGGGGTACATGTGTTCCCCATCCTGAACTCCCCTCCCATCCCCTTCTCCATCCCATCCCTCAGGGTCGTCCCAGTGCACTGACTTTGATTGCCCTGTTTCATGCATCAAACCTGGACTGGTGATCTATTTCACATATGGTAATATACATGTTTCAGTGCTATTCTGTCAAATCATTCCACCCTCAACTTCTCCCACAGAGTCCAAAAGTCTGCTCTTTATATCTGTGTCTCTTTTGCTGTCTTACATATAGGGTCATTGTTACCATCTTTCTAAACTCCATATGTATGTGTTAATATACTCTACTGATGTTTTTCTTTCTGACTTACTTCACTCTGTATAATAGGCTCCAGTATCATCCACCTCATGAGAAATGATTCAAATGTGTTCTTTTTAATAGCTGAGTAATATTCCATTGTGTATATGTACCACAGTGTTCTTATCCATTCGTCTGCTAAAAGACATCTAGGTTGCTTCCATGTCCTAGCTATTGTAAACAGTGCTGCGATGAACATTGGGGTGTACGTCTTTCTTTCAATTCTGGTTTCCTCAGTGTATATGCCCAGTAGTGGGATGTTGGGTTGTATGGCAGTTCTATTTCCAGTTTTTTAAGGAATTTCTACACTGTTCTCTATAGTGGCAGTACTAGTTTGCATTCCCACCAACAGCGTAAGAGGGTTTCCTTTTCTTGGCACACTCTACAACATTTATTGTTTGTAGATTTTTTGATAACAGCCATTTTGACCAGTGTGAGATGGTTCTTCATAGTGGTTTTGATTTGCATTTTTCTGATAATGAGTGATGTTGAGCATTTTTTCATGTTTCTTAACCATCTGTGTGTCTTCTTTGGAGAAATGTCTGTTTAGTTCTTTGGCCCATTTTTTGATTGGATCGTTTATTTTTCTGGAATTGAGCTGCAGGAGTTGCTTGTATATTTTTGAGTTCAATTCTTTGTCAGTCGCTTCATTTGTTGTTATTTTCTCCCATTCTGAACGCTGTCTTTTCACCTTGCTTATAGTTTCCTTTCCTTTACAAAAGCTTTTAAGTTTAATCAGGTCTGACCTGTTTACTTTTGTTTCTATTTCCATTACTCTAGGAGGTGAGTCATAGAGGATCTTGCTTTGATTTATGTCATTGAGTGTTCTGCTTATGTTTTCATCTAAGTGTTTTATAGTTTCTGGTCTTACATTCAGGTCTTTAATCCATTTTTAGTTTATCTTTGTCTATGGTGTTAAGAAGTATTCTAACTTCATTATTTTACATCTTGCTGTTGTGTCTTCGCAGGACTACTTTTTGAAGAAGTCTTTTCCCCCATTGTATATTCTTGCCTCCTTTGTCAAAAATAAGGTACCCATAGGTGCATGGGCTTATTTCTGGGTTTTCTATCTTATTCCATTCATCTACATTTCTGTTTTTGTGCTAGTACCATACATGCTTATTTAACTTATGTACAGAGTACATCATGAGAAACTCTGGGCTGGAAGAAGCACAGACTGGAATCAAGATTGCTGACAGAAATACCAATAACCTCAGATATGCAGATGACACCACCCTTATGGCAGAAAGTGAAGAGGAACTAAAAGCCTCTTCATGAAAGTGAAAAAGGAGACTAAAATATTTGGCTTAAAGATCAACATTCAGAAAACTAAGATCATGGCAAATGGTCCCATTACTTCATGGAAAATAGATGGGGAAACAGTGGAAACAGTGTCAGACTTTATTTTGGGGTGCTCCAAAATCACTGCAGATGGTGGCTGCAACCATGAAATTAAAAGACACTTACTCCTTGGAAGGAAAGTCATGACCAACCTAGATAGCATATTCAAAAGCAGAGATATTACTTTGTCAACAAAGGTCTGTCTAGTCAAGGCTATGGTTTTTCCTGTGGTCATGTATGGATGTGAGAGTTGGACTGTGAAGAAAGCTGAGCACTGAAGAATTGATGCTTTTGAACTGTGGTGTTGGAGAAGACTCTTGAGATTCCCTTGGACTGCAAGGAAGTCCAACCAGTCCATCCTACAGGAGACCAGTCATGGGTGTTCATTGGAAGGACTGATGCTGAAGCTGAAACTCCAATACTTTGGCCACCTCATGCGAAGAGTTGACTCATTGGAAAAGACCCTGATGATGGGAGGGACTGCGGGCAGGAGGAGAAGGGGACAACAGAGGATGAGATGGCTGGATGGCATCACTGATTCGATGGACATGAGTTTGAGTAGACTCCAGGAGTTGGTGACGGACAGGGAGGCCTGCATGCTGCAATGCATGGGGTTGCAAAAAGTTGGACATGACTGAGCGACTGAACTGAACTGAACTGAACCATACTGTCTTGATTACTGTAGCTTTGCAGTATAATCTGAAGACAGGAAGGTTGATTCCTCCAGCCCCATTCTTCTTTCTCAAGACTGCTTTGGCTATTCGGGTTTTTTGTGTTTCCATATGAATTGTGAAATATTTTGTTCTAGTTCTGTGGAAAATGCCATTGGTAATTTGATAAGGATCACATTGAATCTATAGGTTGTATTTGGTAGTTCAGTTATTTTCACAAAATTGATTCTTCCTACCCAGAAACATAGTATATCTCTCCATCTGCTTATGTCACCTTTGGTTCTTTCATCAGTTCAGTTCAGTCACTCAGTCATGTCCGACTCTTTGTGACCCCATGAACCACAGCACGTCAGGCCTCCCTATCCATCACCAACTCCCAGAGTCCACCCAAACCCATGTCCATTGAGTCAGTGATGCCATCCAACAATCTCATCCTTTGTCTTCCCCTTCTCTCCCTGCCTTCAGTCTTTTCCAGCATCAAGGTCTTTTCCAGTGAGTCAGTTCTTCACATCAGGTGGCCATAGTATTGGAGTTTCAGCTTCAGCATCAGCCCTTCCAGTGAACACCCAGAACTGATTTCCTTTAGGATTGACTGGTTAGATCTCCTTGCAGTCCAAGGGAATCTCAAGAGTCTTCTGCAACACCACAGTTCAAAAGCATCAATTCTTCGGCGCTCAGCTTTCTTTATAGTCTAACTCTCACATCCATATATGACTATGGAAAAACCTTAGCTTTGACTGGAGGGACCTTTATTGACTAAGTAATGTCTCTGCTTTTTAATATGCTGTCTAGGTTGGTCATAACTTTCCTTCCAAGGAGTAAGCATCTTTTAATTTCATGGCTGCAATCACCATCTCAGTGATTTTGGACTCCCCCCCCCAAAATAAAGTTAGCCACTGTTTCCACTGTTTTTCTATTTATTTTCCATGAAGTGCTGGGACCAGATGCCATGATCTTAGTTTTCTGAATGTTGATCTTTAAGTCAACTTTTTTACTCTCCTCTTTCACTTTCATCAGGAGGATCTTTAGCTGTTCTTCACTTTCTTTCATCATTGTCTTATAATTTTCAGTGTACAGTTCTTTTCTCTCCTTAGGTAAGTTTCTTCCTAGATATTATTTCTTTTTGTTGCAATGGTGAATGGGATTGATTACTTAATTTCTCTGATTTTTCATTGTTAGTATATAGAAATGCAAATTATTTCTGTGTGTTGTTTTTTTATCTCACAACTTTGCTAAATTCACTAATTAGCTCTAGTAATTTTCTGATGCTATCTTTAGGGTTTTCTGTGTGCAGTATCATGTCATTTGCACACAGTGAGAGCTTTACTTTTTCTTTTCTGATCTGAACTCCTTTTCCTTCTTTTTCTTTTCTGATTGCTGTAGCCAGGACTTCCAAAACTATGTTAAATAATAGTGGTTAAAGTGGGCACCCTTGTTTTCTTCCTGATCTTAGGGGAAATGCTTTCAATTTTTCACCATTGAGAATAACGTTTGCTATAGGGTTATCATATATGGTCCTTACTATGTTGAGGTAGGTTCCTTCTATGCCAATTTTTTAAAAAGTTTTAATCATAAATGGGTGCTGAATTTTGTCAAATGCTTTTTCTGCATCTGATGAGATTATCATATGATTTTTACCTTTCAATTTGTTAATATGGTGTATCATATTGATTGATTTGTGTATATTGAAGAATCCTTGCATTCCTGGAATAAACCCAAGTTGATCATGGTGTATGAGCTTTTTGATATGTTGCTGAATTCTGTTTGCTAAAAGTTTGTTGAGGATATTTACATCTATGTTCATCAGTGATATTGGCCTGTAGCTTTCTTTTTTGTGTTGTCTTTGTATGATTTTGGTATCAGGAAGATGGTGGCCTCAAAGAATGTGTTTGGAAGTTTTCCTTCCTCTGCAATTTATTGATAGAGTTGTAGAAGGATAGGCATTAGCTCTTCTCTAAATGTTTGATTGAATTCTCCTGTGAAGCCCCATCTAGTCCTGGACTTCTGATTTTGGGGAGATTTTTGATCACATCTTCAATTTCAGTGCTTTTAATTGGGTTGTTCATAATTTCTATTTCTTCCTAGTTCAGTTTTGGAAGATCAAACTTTTCTAAGAATATGCCCCATTTCTTCCAGGTTAACCATTTTATTGACATATAGTTTTTCATAATAGTCTTATAATCCTTTGCATGTCATTTTCTGTTGTAACCTTTCCTTTTTCATTTCTAATTTTCTTGACTTGATTCTTCTCTCATTTTTCTTGATGAGTCTGGCTAAAGTCTTGTCAGTTTTGTTTATCTTCTCAAAACCAGCTTTTAGTTTTATTAATCTTTACTATTGCTTCTTTCATTTCTTTTTCATTTATTTCTGCTTGGATCTTTATGATTTTTTTCCTTCTAATAATTTTGAGTTTTTTTTTCCCAGTTGTTTCGGGTGTAAAGTTAGGTTGTCTACTCAATGTTTTTCTTGTTCCCTAAGGTAGGATTGTATTGCTATAAACTGCATCCCATAGGTGTTGAGTTGTCGTGTTTTCATTGTTATTTGTTTCCAGAAAATTTTTTATTTCCCTTTTGATTTCTTCAGTAACCTGTTGGCTAGTTAGAAAAATGTTGTTTAACCTTCATGTGTTTGTGTTTCTTACAGTTTTTTTTCTTATAATGGATATCTAGTCTCATAGTGTTGTGGCCTAAGAAGATGTCTGATATGGTTTCAATTTTCTTAAATTTACTGAGGTTTGATTTGTGACACAAGATGTGGCCTATCCTGGAGAATGTTCCATGTGAACTTGAGAAGAAGGTGTATTCTTCTGCATTTGGATGGAATGTCCTGAAGATATCAATGAGATCAATCTCATCTAATGTATCATTTAAGACTTGTGTTTCCTTATTAATTTTCTGTTTTGATGTGCTGCAATTCATGGGTTCACAAAGAGTCGGACACGACTGAGTGAACTGAACTTGATGATCTGTCCATTGGTAAGAGTAGAGGTTAAAGTCTCTTACTATTATTGTGTAACTGTCAATTTCCCCTTTTATGTCTGTTCAGTTCAGTTTAGTTGCTCAGTTATGTCCGACTCTTTGCGATCCCATGAACCACAGCATGCCAGGCCTCCCTGTCCATCATGAACTCCTGGAGTACACCCAAACCCATGTCCATTGAGTTGGTGATGCCATCCAACCATTTCATCCTCTGTTGTCCCCTTCTCCTCCTGCCCTCAGTCTTTCCCAGCATCAGGGTCTTTTCCAATGAGTCAGCTCTTCATATCAGGTGGCCAAAGTATTGGATTTCAGCTTCAACATCAGTCCTTCCAATAAATACCCAGGACTGATCTCCTTTAGGATGGACTGGTTGGATCTCCTTGCAGTCCAAGGGACTCTCAAGAGTCTTCTCCAACACCACGGTTCAAAAGCATCAATTCTTCAGCATTCAGCTTTCTTTATAGTCCAACTCTCACATCCATACACGAACACTGGAAAAACCATAGCCTTGACTAGACGGACCTTTGTTGACAAAGTAACGTCTCTGCTTTTTAATATGCTGTCTAGGTTGGTCATAACTTTCCTTCCAAGGAGCAAATGTCTTTTAATTTAATGGCTGCAATCACCATCTGCAGTGATTTTGGAGCCCAGAAAAACAAAGTCAGCTACTGTTTCCCCATCTATTTGCCATGAAGTGATGGGATCGGATGCCATGATCTTAGTTTTCTGAATATTGAGCTTTACACCAACTTTTTTACTCTCCACTTTCACTTTCATCAAGAGGCTCTTTAGTTCTTCTTCACTTTCTTCCATAAAGGTGGTGTCATATGCATATCTGAGGTTATTGATATTTCTCCCAGCAATCTTGATTGCAGCTTGTGCTTCCTCCAGCCCAGCGTTTCTCATGATGTACTCTGCATATAAGTTAAATAAGCACGGTGACAATAGTGTTTGTGTTATATATTGAGGTACTCTTATCTTGGGTATATAGACATTTACAATTGTTAAGTTCCTCTTGGATTTATCCCTTCATCATTATGTAATGTCCTTCCTTATCTCTTGTAATCTTCTTTAAGATCTATTTGGTCTGATATGAGGATTGCTACTTGAGCTTTCTTTTGCTTCCCATTTGCATGAATATATTTTTCCATACTCTCACTTTTAGTCTATATGTGTCTTTAGGTCTGAAGTAGGTTTCTTGTAGACAGCATATATATGGGTCTTGTTTTTGTACCCATTCAGCTAGTCTGTGTCTTTTAGTTTGGAGCATTTAATCCAGTTACATTTAAAGTAATTATATATATATATATATATATATATATATATATATATATATATATGTTCTGGTTGCCATTTTCTTAACTGTTTGGGGTTGATTTTACAGATCTCTTTTCTTCTCTTGTATTCCTTGACTATATACATCTCTTTAACATTTATTGTAAAGCTGGTTTGGTGGTCCTGAATTCTCTTAATGTTTGCCTGTCTAAAAAGTTTTTTAATTCTCCATCAATTTTGAATGAGATCCTTGTTGGGTATGGTAATCTTGGTTGTAGATTTTTCCCTTTTGGTACTTTAAATATATCCTGATATTCCCTTCTGGCCTGCAGAGTTTCTGCTGAAAGATCATTTGTTAAGCGTATGGATATTCCCTTGTATGTTACTTGTTTTTTCTCCTTGCTGCTTTTACTATTCTCTCTTTGTGTTCAGCCTTTGTTAGTTTGATTAGTATGTGGCTTGGCATGATTCTCCTTGGGTTTATCCTTTATGGGACTCTTGCACCTCTTGGGTGATTGACTATTTCCTTTTCCATGTTGGGGACATTTTCAACTATAATCTCTTCAAAAATTTTTTCATACCATTTTTTATATTGTCCTAGAGGTTTCTGAGACTATCCTCAGTTATTTTCATTCTTTTTACTTTATTCTGCTCTTCAGAAGTGATTACCACTGTTTTATCTTCCAGCTCACTGATTCGTTCTTCTGCTTCAGATGTTCTGCTATTGATTCCTTCTACAGTATTTTTAATTTCAGTCATTGTGCTGTTTGTCTCTGTTTGCTTATTCTTTAATTCTTGTATGTCTTTGATTCTTTCATTTTCTCTATTTTGTTTTCAAGGTTTTTGATGATCTTAACTATTATTATTCTGAATTCTTTTTCAGGTACTGTACCTATTTCCTCTTCATTTATTTGGACTTCTGTGTTTCCAGTTTTTTCCTTCATTTGTGTAGTATTTCTCTGCCCCTCCCCCCCTTTTTTTTGTTTCTTTTGTGTTTGAGGTGTCATTTTCCCAGGCTTCAAGGTTGAATCCTTTCTTCCTTTTAGTTTCTGCCATCCTAAGATTGGTCCAGTGATTTGTGCAAGTTTTGTATAGAGTGGGATTTGTGCTGAGTTTTTCTTTGCTTGTTTGTTTTTCCTCTGCTGGGCAAGACTGAGTGAGGTGGTAGTCCTGTCTGCTAATGATTGGTTTTGTATTTTTGTTTTATTTGTTGTTTAGATGAGGCATCCTGCACAGGGTGCAACTGTTGGTTGGGTGATGCTGGGTCTTTTATTCAAGTGGTTTCTTTTGTGTGGATTGTCACTATTTGATACTCCCTAGGTGACTATGCCAAAGCCTTTGACTGTGTGGATCACAATAAACTGTGAAAAATTCTGAAAGAGATGAGAATACCAGATCACCTGACCTGCCTCTTGAGAAACCTATATGCAGGTCAGGAAGGAACAGTTAGAACTGGACGTGGAACAACAGACTGGTTCCAAATAGGAAAAGGAGTACGTCAAGGCTGTATATTGTCACCCTGCTTATTTAACTTATATGCAGAGTACATCATGAGAAACACTGGGCTGGAAGAAGCACAAGCTGGAATCAAGATTGCCGTGAGAAATATCAATAACCTCAGATATGCATATGACACCACCCTTATGACAGAAAGTGAAGAGGAACTAAAAAGCCTATTGATGAAAGTGAAAGAGGAGAGTGAAAAAGTTGGCTTAAAGCTCAACATTCAGAAAACGAAAACCATGGCATCTGGTCCCATCACTTCATGGGAAATAGATGGGGAAACAGTGGAAACAGTGTCAGACTTTATTTTTGTTTTAATTTTTATTTATTTAAAGTATATATATATCTATATCTATCTATCTATCTATTTTCTATATATATATATATATATATATATATATATATATATATATTTACTTTACAATATTGTATTGGTTTTGCCATACATCAACATGCATCTGCCACGGGTGACTTTATTTTTGGGGGCTCCAAAATCACTGCAGATGGTGATTGCAGCCATGAAATTAAAAGACGCTTACTTCTTGGAAGGTAAGTTATGACCAATATAGATAGCATTCAAAAGCAGAGACATTACTTTGTCAACAAAGGTCCGTCTAGTCAAGGCTATGGTTTTTCCAATGGTCATGTATGGATGTGAGAGTTGGACTGTGAAGAAAGCTGAGCACCCAAGAATTGATGCTTTTGAACTGTAGTGTTGGAGAAGACTCTTGAGAGTCCCTTGGATTGCAAGGACATCCAACCAATCCATTCTAAAGGAGATCTGTCCTGGGTGTTCTTTGGAAGTAATGATGCTAAAGCTGAAACTTCACTACTTTGGCCACCTCATGCGAAGAGTTGACTCATTGGATAAGATTCTGATGCTGGGAGGGATTGGGGGCAGGAGGAGAAGGGGACGACAGAGGATGAGATGGCTGGATGGCATCAATGACTCGATGGACATGAGTTTGAGTGAATTCCGGGAGTTGGTGATGGACAGGGAGGCCTGGCGTACTGCAAATCACAGGGTTGCAAAGAGTCAGACACGACTGAGCGACCAAACTGAACTGAACTGAGGGTTAGTTCTCTGGTGGTCTAGGGTCTTGGAGTCAGTCCTCCCACTCCAAAGGCTCAGGGCTTGATCGCTGGTCAGGAACAAAGATTGCACAAGTGGTTTGTTATGGCATTAAGTAAGATTAAACAAAATCCAAAACTGAGAAACCAAAGATGAACCCCAGACAAATGGCAGTTATAAAATCAGGCAAATAATAATAAAATAATGGAATATACATATACAACTATGAGCAAAGTCAAAACAGTCCAACAAAAATAAAGTACAATTGATTGACCCAGCGAACAAAGGAAATCAAAAATTATATATAATTTACCACTTAAGAACAAAACTAACTAAATAAAAAAATGGAAAACAAAACTAAAGCAAGGTGCCAAGTGAGGAATAAATCAGTGCAAACAAAATTAACAAATATGTTGAAAGGAAAGGAAGGAGAGAAAAGAAAGAATGAATAGATATGCAAAGTTAAAAAGAGGTAGATGAAAATTTATATATGTTAAAGATTAACTGCAAGGGGAAAATAACAATAGGAAAGGCAAACAAAGGAATAAATGTAGGAATAGCATAATACATTTTAAAAAATTAAAATTTAAAATTATAAATATGAGAAAGAAAAAAAAAATGGAAGAAGAAAGAAAAAAAAAGAAAAAATAAAAGGAAAACTCTACAGAACTGCAAAGGCCCAATGTAGATGCAGAGGGTTATAACAAAAATAAAAAGTGTGACTGAATATACACATATACATATATAGCCATAAGCAAAATCAAAACAGTCCAACAAAAACAAAGTACAATAAATTGATCCAGTGAACAAAGGAAACAAAAAATCATGTATATCAGAACAAAACTAACTAAAGCACAAACTGGAAAACAAAACTAAAGGAAGGTGCCAATTGGTGAATAAAGCAATGAAAATAAAACTAATAAATATGTTGAGAGGAGAGGAAAGAAAGAAAGAATAGATATACAAATTTAAATAGAAGTAGATAAAGAAGATTTATATACATTAAAGTTTAACTGCAAGGGAAAAAGAACAGTAGGGAAAGCAAACAAAGGAATAAATGTAGAAAAACAATAATAGGTTAAAAAATTAACAATTATAATTAAAAAAAGAGAAAAGAAAGTTTAAAAAAAAAAGAAATAAGAAGACTCCCCAGAACTGCAAAAGCCTGTTGTAGAGGCAGAGGTTTATAACAACAATAAAAAATGTGTCTGAGAAAAAAAAGAAAAAAATTTCAAAAGCTTAATTAGATTTCATAGTGCCAATGAAATCGACAACTACAACAGAGGGGGGAAAAGGGCAAAAAAAAAAAAAAAAAAAAAAAAAAAAAAGAAAAAAAAGAATCTACAGAACAAATCAAAACATAATAAATGTTTTTCTTGAATCAGTGCTGTCAGAGTCCTTTCATTTGCTGGGAGTCACAATCCACCTCACCAGCTTAGGATGCTCTCCAACACCGTACTGATCTCTGGACCTGTTGTGGGGGCAGCTCACGTTCTAATCCAGTCCTACTTCTATGCCTCCAATGTCCACAGCTATCAGAACTAGTGCATTTTCATTTGTGGGAGCTCTCAATGTCCTTCTATATGTTCTTTAGACACAGAACCTGCCTAACTGATCATGTGGATTTAATCTGCAGCTTGTACTGCTGGTGGGAAACTTTTGTGTCTTCTTCCTTAGTCACACTGCCTCTGGGTTTGAATTGTGGTTTTATTTGCACTTCTGCATGTGGGTCGTCCACTAGGGTTTGCTCCTGAGGCTGCCCTGGAGGACTTGGGTTTGCCCCTGAGAGGGCCGGGTGTGGAGGTGGTGCAGCTGCTTGGGTCACAGGGGTTCTGGCAGTACCAGGTATTCAGGAGGGCTGGCGGCTAGGGCAGCAGGAATATAGTGCTCTACATGCTTATGGCAATCAGTATTGGCCAATATGTTTCAGTATTCTTGCCTGGAGAATCCCTTCTCCGACAGAGAAGCCTGGCAGGCCACAGGCCACAGGCCACATTCCACAGGGTCACAAAGAGTCAGACACGAAGATGCAAGATTTTCCCCCGCCCCTGTGGCAGCTCTGCCCCAATGAGGGTTGAGCCTGAAGGTGGCTCAGCTGCTTGGCCCGGGGACCCTGGTGATGCCAAGTGTGCAGGGACACAGACTGCCTCCGTGGCAGGAGTTATGGCCCTATCAGAGTCTTTTTTTGAGCCTCTTATAGCTGGAGATCAGGCCTCTTTGGCCAGTCTTTCTCTGTAGCTCTGCTATTCAGACACTCAGAGGCCCCCCTTACCTGAGGTCCTTCTCTATTGTTTGGCTTGTCAGGCATATAGAAGGGCCCCCCTGGCTGGGGTCCTATTCTGTAGATCGGGGCATCAGTCACTTAAAAGTTTCCCACCCCCCACCCCACCTGCCTCCGCACCTTGGAGTACTACTCTAGTTAGGCTCATCAGGTGCTTGATGGCTTGATGGGCCAGCCTCTCTATTGGTCAGCTACCAATGTTGACATGCGGGGAGAGAGAGGCTATGGTGATGGCTTCACCACCTACGTGTGACTCAGCAGTATCCATGGCTGTCTGGCTTTCCTCCACAGGAATTTTCCACCACAGTCTCCTTCCTCACTTCCCCTCAATCCATCTCTCCAGTCAACAGCAGCCCTCACCCTGGGATTGCTCCACAATCCACAAACTCCAGCTCCCAGCTGCTGCACCTTGAAGGGGATCTATGTCTCTGTCTGGCTATGGCAAGGACTGTCTGATTCTCATTTCATTTAGGCTGCCACAGATCAGCTGTCTCACTCTCAACCTTAAATGTTTCTCCTCTGACCCAGACAATTGCCACAATGTGGGGATCGGATGCCTGTTCCAGTTTCCCCACCTGCTGGGTGCAGATCCAGTCCTACCAACACTCCCATTTCCCCCCTAGTTCCTTCATCCTACTCAGTTTTGCATGGGTCTATACATCTCCTCCACTGGTCAGATACTCCTGTCTGCTCTCAGCTGGTGTTCTGCATGCACTTCTGTGTCTGAAGGTGTATTCCTGATGCATCCATGGAGAGAGATGCACTCCACTTCCACCTATTCCTCTGCCAACTTGTTCTCCCCCCAATTTTCTTCTTATTTGGCTTATGGTGAGGAGAAAAAAAAAAGATAAAAGTTAGTAAGATTCATACCCCTTCCGAGTAAATGCTCAATATATATGATAGCTAATATAAATGTAAGGTATTAGGGAAGTCGCTGCCCCCATGAATTTTCCTCAGCATTTAAATTCTATGCCTTACATACTGATATCAGAGATTGAGAGGCCTGCTGAAATTCTTTAATCCCCCAATCTTCGTTTTATATCTCTGAACCAATTCCAGGCTAAAGCAATTCAAACACATTTGTGGGGTGCAAATGCTCTGATTCACAGATCTGTTATACGGGTCAATGAGAAAACACAGGGAAAATCCCATGTACAGTGCCTGGCATAAACTAGTTATTTAACAAGCCGTCATTATTATCACTAAGTTGATGATAGTGGTATCCTGAACTACAAACCAGCTGACTTTTAGTTCAGTTCAATACTCTTTTTCTACCTCAAAATGAACTATATAAAATATGATTATAACAAGCTAAGAAGTATAACAAATTAGAACTATTGGGAACCTTTGGACTTTGTAAAGTAAAAGCAAGTTTATTATGTCAATCAGCAAATAGGAAGATAGTATATCACCTTCTGGCATCTATTGTTATAGAATCAGACTTTCATCAAGTTTCCTGACTTTGAGAAAAACCTTGCTGTTTAACTCTATCCATGTTCTATCTCATTGTTTCCTCAATTGTGAAAAACCTTTCTCATTGAGTTATTTCAAAGAATTCATTACATATGAAAGTATTTCAGTGTCTGACACATTGCAAGCTTCCAATAAAGGTTGTCTTATTAGAATTTTATTATTATTTATTGATAAGTTAACTGTAATTCATCCTCTTAATTAGGACACCCCTGAGACTGAAAGGTGATGTTCTTAATAATTACACTGGGACAGGATGCATGGTCACCTTATCAACAACATATTTTATAACTCAAAACAAATTTATAAAAGAGTGTTATATTATGCAGGATAATTTACATCTTGTGTAAGTTAGAAAGATGTTATGTGTGGGTCAGATTCAAGGTGAGCATGAAATTATGGTGCTACTTCCTTCCAAACTCCTCTGAGACAAAATGGAAGGAGGTGGGCTGTTTCTATAGTATTTATAACTGTCTTTCCTTTTTCTAATTTAATCTCACCCAAGTCATTTGTGAAGATCAGGTCCTGGGACATACACTTTCATTTTTAAAATTTTATGTACTTTCAAGTGAAAATTTCTGAGTGGTTTAGTTGCTAAGTTGTATCCAACTCTTGTGACCTCATAAACTGTAGCCCACCAGTCTCCTGTGTCCCTGGGATTTCCCAGGCAAGAATATTGGAGTGGGTTGCCATTTCCTTCTCCAGGGAATCTTTCCTACTCAGGAATTGAACCCAGGTCTCCTGCATTGCTGGCAGATTCTTTACCTACTGAGCTACAAGGGAATTTCTGTACTATATATACCAATAACTAATCTGATTAGGGAAATATGCAGTCAGAGAGAACCACCTAACAATTATTTCCAAGCAGCCTGTTCCTTTCTTCTATAAAATTTCCTGTCTCATTAAACAAAGCTACTTTAATTTATATTTTAAGTTCTTTTTTATAAAAAATATGTATAAAGAAGGAATCAGGATCTTCTTTAGTTTTTCAACCATCTGTACCACTGACCACTCATCCAGTCATATATTTATTTTTCCTTATTAATTTTTAGAACAAATCAGACATTTAGGAGAGAACAAATAAGCATGGTCCTAGTCTATCATGTTCTGCTCCACTTTGCTCCATTTCAACCGATTTACTTCTTCAGACATATATTGGAAGCACACTATGTATTGACCTTCTGTCTAATAAAACTAAACTTTCCCTCTAATACAAAAATAGCATATTGGGAAGGATGACTATAATAACTCTTTAGACAAAGACTCCATGAAAATCCATCAGGTATGGTGGATGACATTTCCTCTCTTCAGGAACTTTTTGTCTCCTACCCACTTATTACCAGAAATAGTGTGAATATTTACCACATTCTCTAAAAAACATGAATATTTCCTTATTAATTGATTTTTTGGTAAAATACAGAAATTCTCAACCTCAAATTCTGTTGATTAAGACATACGAAAATCATGTGCATAAAAGAACTGATATATTATGCTATGCTGCTACAATTAAGAATAAAACTAAAAGCTCCACACTTGTTTGACTTTAATTTAATGTCCCATTTAGCTTCTATCATATGCAAAGAGATGTCTCATCCATTTAAGACTTTCCTTTTGGGTCTATAATGAAGTGTTCCATATTTGTCTTGTAAACAGAGTGCATTCATGAAATCATAAAGGGACATGGGGACTCACTTTCATTGCCAAAAACATTGAACCTCCAAACAGCTATTGTCAGATTTATTCTAGTTTTTGTTTTTTTTTTTTTTTTTAACCATTTTATTTATTTATTTTATTTTTTAAAATTTTATTTTACTTTTAAACATTACAATATTGTATTGGTTTTGCCAAATATCAAAATGAATCGACCACCGGTATACATGTGTTCCCCACCCTGAACCCTCCTCCCTCCTCTCTCCCCATACCATCCCTCTGGGTCTTCCCAGTGCACCAGCCCCAAGCATCCAGTATCGTGCATCAAACCTGGACTGGCGACTCATTTCATATATGATATTATACGTATTTCAATGCCATTCTCCCATATCATCTCACCCTCTCCCTCTCCCACAGAGTCCAAAAGACTGTTCTATACATCAGTATCTCTTTTTCTGTCTCCTATACAGGGTTATTGTTACCATCTTTCTAAATTCCATATATATGCGTTAGTATACTGTATTGGTGTTTTTCTTTCTGGCTTACTTTACTCTGTATAACAGGCTCCAGTTTCATCCACCTCATTAGAACTGATTCAAATGTATTCTTTTTAATGGCTGAGTAATACTCCATTGTGTATATGTACCAAAGCTTTCTTATCCATTCATCTGCTGATGGACATCTAGGTTGCTTCCATGTCCTGGCTATTATAAACAGTGCTGTGATGAACATTGGGGTACACGTGTCTCTTTCCCTTCTGGTTTCCTCAGTGTGTATGCCCAGCAGTGGGATTGCTGGATCATAAGGCAGTTCTATTTCCAGGTTTTTAAGGAATCTCTACACTGTTCTCCATAGTGGCTGTATTAGTTTGCATTCACATCAACAGTGTAAGAGACTCTTCCCTTTTCTCCACACCCTCTCCAGCATTTATTGCTTGTAGACTTTTGGATCGCAGCCATTCTGACTGGTGTGAAATGGTACCTCATAGTGGTTTTGATTTGCATTTCTCTGATAATGAGTGATGTTGAGCATCTTTTCATGTGTTTGTTAGCCATCTGCATATCTTCTTTGGAGAAGTGTCTAGTTCTTTGGCCCATTTTTTGATTGGGTCATTTATTTTTCTGGAATTGAGCTGTAGGAGTTGCTTGTATATTTTTGAGATTAGTTGTTTGTCAGTTGCTTCATTTGCTATTATTTTCTCCCATTCTGAAGGCTGTCTTTTCACCTTGCTTATAGTTTCCTTTGTTTTGCAGAAGCTTTTAAGTTTAATTAGGTCCCATCTGTTTATTTTTGCTTTTGTTTACAATATTCTGGGAGGTTGGTCATAGAGGATCCTGCTGTGATGTATGTTGGAGAGTGTTTTGCCTATGTTCTCCTCTAGGAGTTTTATAGTTTCTGGGCTTACGTTTAGATCTTTAATCCATTTTGATTTTATTTTTGCGTATGGTGTTAGAAAGTGTTCTACTAGTTCTAAAGTGTTCTAAAGTGTTTTACAAGCGATTGACCAATTTTCCCAGATCCACTTGTTAAAGAGATTGTCTTTAATCCATTGTATATTCTTGCCTCCTTTGTCAAAGATAAGGTGTCCATATGTGCGTGGATTTATCTCTGGGCTTTCTATTTTTTTTCCCATTGATCTATATTTCTGTCTTTGTGCCAATACCATACTGTCTTGATGACTGTGGCTTTGTAGTAGAACCTGAAGTCAGACAGGTTGATTCCTCCAGTTCCATTCTTCTTTCTCAAGATTGCTTTGCTATTCGAGGTTTTTTGTATTTCCATACAAATTGTGAAATTATTTGTTCTAGCTCTGTGAAGAATACCGTTGGTAGCTTGATAGGGATTGCATTGAATCTATAAATTGCTTTGGGTAGTATACTCATTTTCACTATATTGATTCTTCCAATCCATGAACATGGTATATTTCTCCATCTATTAGTGTCCTCTTTGATTTCTTTCACCAGTGTTTTATAATTAGAGCTAATACCTATCCTACCCAAACTCTTCCAGAAAATTGCAGAGGAAGGTAAAATTCCAAACTCATTCTTTGAGGCCACCTTCACCCTAATACCAAAACCTGATAAAGATGCCACAAATAAAGAAAACTACAGGCCAATATCATTGATGAACATAGATGCAAAAATCCTTAACAAAATTCTAGCAATCAGTATCCAACAACACATTAAAAAGATCATACACCATGACCAAGTGGGCTTTATCCCAGGGATGCAAGCATTCTTTAATATTAGCTTTTGTTTTTCTATCAAACATCTTTACCTATATTCCCCGATGAGCTGAACAACTTTAAAGCATTATGCAATCACACATGCAGGCTCTATAAGGCATTCCCATATGTGTGTTAGTCACTCTGTGTCTGACCCTTTGTGACCCCGAAGATTGTAGCCCACTAGGCTCCTCTGTCCATGGGAATCTCCAGGTAAGAATACTGGAGTAGATAGCCATTCCCTTCTTCAGGGGATCTCCCTGACCCAGGAATCTAACCCAAGTTCCCTGGATTACAGGTGGATTCTTTACAATGTGAGCCACCAGGGAAGCCCATGGCATTCACATATGGAATATCAGTTAGGTTCATGGCAAATTTAACAATGGTATCAGTTGTCAAACATATTCAAAGTAAATTATTCAATTCACCTCTTGTACTGTGTTTAATATTCCATTTTAAAAAACCGGTTTAACTTTTCGTATTCTAGCTATGATTTGTCTCTCCTGAGGAAGTATTTTATGAGATTTAGTGAGGACAATGACAACTGTTAGTCACTGCCATTAGCATAAGGCATGAGACACACTACAGCTAAGCCATGACAGTCAAAATATGACTTCCTCTATACCCCAGGCAAGCTTCTGAGCACAGCTGACATTTTATAAAGTGTGCCTCTAGGCTCAGTGTGGTAGGAGCACAGCTGATGGAACCTCAACTATTATTAAAAATTTCAAGGTTTCTATAGTAGCTCAAAGTATCAATTAAAGAATACAGAACATACATTGATATTCAAAAATCTTCTATTCTTCTACAAGGACAGAAAAGTCAAATGTCTGGAAGGAAATGACCTGTGTAGCTTGAACCTTGCTGCCTTCAAGTTGAAGATCAAAATAGAGTTAGAATAGAAATGACCTAGTCAAATCAAGTCAAAAATGAAAATTTTGTTTGTTAACAAACACTAATATAAACATTATATAATTTAATTACTTTCTTAACTTTTAACTTCACACCTATCATATAAGACTTAGCAGAAAGCACTAGTTGATTGACTGTATTAACTAAACACCCTCTGATAGAAGCTTTGTAAAATAACTGAAAATGCATTTTCACTGAAGAACTGTCATTTTCGCATTTGTGAAAAAAAAAATGACTTCTGACTTTTGTAGTTATATGGATGTAGCAGTACTCTATTCCTTCACCACTTTTCATTCTATTATAAGAACCATAATCTCACCAACACTAGGGAAATTAATTAATATTATCCCTTATTGTAGGGTCTCCCTGGTGACTCAGTGGTAAAGAATTCACCTGCAATGCAGCAGACACCAGAAGCCTCGGTTCAATCCCTGGATCAGGAATATCCTCTGGAGCAGGACATGACAATGTGCTCAGTATTCTCATCTAGAGAATCCCATGGACAGCAGAGCCTGGTGGACTACAGTTCATGAAGTCACAAAGACATGCAGGACAGAAGCGGCTGAGCACACATGAACACACACATTCCTTATTGTCCCAAATTAGCTGGGTACTATTAGATGCAAGAAAAAGAAAGAAAGGTAAAAAAGAAAACTGAAGACATAAGATATTGCACATTTCTTTATAGAAATTCGGGGTCCTTTAATACTATGAATAATAATATTTACAAATGCTGTGGTATAAATTTTATTAGGGCTGTGGCTGTCCTCTTATTTCTGTCTTACAGTTTAACATAATATCAACATGAGGCTCATTAACAGGGAAAAATGAGATAATAAGTTTAAAAAATATCAACTGTTCTTGACAACTTCCCACCAAGAAAATTGAGACATGACAGACTTGCCACTAGGTTGCTTGAAGTTTAAAGCTCACTGCTTTTGATTGTAAGGTGATAAAGCTTTCATTTTTCAGTCTGTGATTCTTAAACATTGTTTCAATGAAATGTATGTAACTGAATTGGTTTGAAGTTATAATTGGTAACACATAAAATTGGCTCTATTGTTTAAAGTACATTAAGAAACATTTTAGCAGAACAATTGATTTGCTTTCATTATCAGTTTAAAATATATAATTACTTGATATTTAAATGTATGCATTTAATGTGTAATTTCAACTTAGGTCATTTCAGTCACTAAGTCATGTACAACTGTGACCCCTTGGACTGCAGCATCTCTGTCCTTCACCATCTCCTGGAGATTTCTCCAAGTCATGCCAATTGAGTTGGTGATGCCATCCAGCCACCTCATCTTGTATGGTCCCTTTCTCCTCCTGCCTTCAATCTTTCCAAGCATTAGGGCCTTTTCTAATGACTTGGCTCTTTGCATCAGGTGGCCAAAGTATTGGAACTTCACCATCAGTCCTCCCAATGAATAGTCCAGGTTGATTTCCTTTAGGATTGACTAGTTTGATCTACTTGCTGTCCAAGGGGCTCTCAAGAGTCTCCTTCAGCACCACAGTTTAAAAGCATCAATTTTCAGGCACTCAGCCTTCTTTATGGTTCAACTCTCACATCCATACATGTTATTACTTGATAATTAAATTCATTGCAACTTAACTGGATATACTTTTCTAATTCTACATACTTTAGGTACTAATACTCATCTGGTCTAATTTTGAAGATACAGATCATGTGACAGAAATAACATGTGACAAAAATTTGAATGTGTTGGGTGAGCATTAGGAGGATAAACTGATTAGGAATGAAATAAAATATCCTAAATATTATTTGCAATTAAAAATACACATATTGTGTTTCTTCAGTTATTTTATATCTGATTTTCACAAGTCAAAAATTAGAGTAGAAGAAAATAGTTTTGGAAATGAAACAACAGGGATGTCTTGGGATTTATTATAAGACATGAATTATGAATTATAAGACATGAATTATAGTGTTAGGTGCAGATAGAACTATTACATGATACTGAAGTGTTTTATGTTATACATATTTTCTATTAACTTCACTATAAGGGTATATTTTGAGATGTGAAAGTAATTATATCACTTAGAAGTAATGCTTACATTCTCCACAAATGCAAAGTGAAGAAGAAAGTTCACAACTTGATAGGTTATTTTGCAAGTGTCCTATTTTGAATTGCTTATAAGATCAACAGATAATACTTATTTCTCAACTTCATTGTTTTAAAACAGAAAAGAAAATATTATAAACTTTCAGAAATGCTTAATCAATAAATTTGGAGGCAGGGTATGTACCCAATATGGAAAATAGAAGATATATACAAATTCAATTAAAATCTGAAATAAAATTCTTATCATTTACTCAAGTTCTGGTAAGGTTCTGAATATCTTTTGAAGGAACAATTATACCCAGAGTTAAAGATTTTGTGAAATTGCTATTTTATACAATATAAGCAAGACTTTATTTTGTTATTTTTAAAAACCTTGAAGATGATTAATAGCTTATTTTGTACTCGTTATTTGATTTTGAAATGTCATTTAATCATAATACATAGTTATTGACAAATTAACAAATTGTACTCTTCCTGAAATTCTGTTCTTAAACTCTATTTTCTTCTCTATTTGTAAAGCCAAATTTAGCTTCTGTACTGGCATCTGGCCCCATTACTTCTTGGGAAATAGATGGGAAAACAGTGGAAGGAGTGTCAGACTTTATTTTTGGGGCTCCAAAATCACTGCAGATGGTGATTGCAGCCATGAAATTAAAAGATGCTTACTCTTTAGAAGGAAAGTTATGACCAACCTAGATAGCATATTGAAAAGCAGAGATATTACTTTGCCAACAAAGGTCCATCTAGTCAAGCCTATGGTTTTTCTTGTGGTCATGTATGGACGTCAGAGTTGGACTATAAAGAAAGCTGAGCACCCGAGAATTGATGCTTTTGAACTGTGGTGGAGAAGACTCTTGAGAGTCCCTTGGACTGCAAGGAGATCTAACCAGTCCATCCTAAAGGAAATCAGTCCTGGGTGTTCATTGGAAGGACTGATGCTGAAGCTTAAACTCCAATACTTTGGCCACCTGATGCAAAGAGTTGACTCATTGGAAAAGACTCTGATGCTGGGAGGGATTGGAGGCAGGAGGAGAAGGGGACGACAGAGGATGAGATGGTTGGATGGCATCACCGACTAGATGGACATGAGTTTGAGTGAACTCTGGGAGTTGGTGATGGACAGGGAGGCCTGGCATGCTGTGATTCATGGGGTCGCAAAGATTTGGACACGACTGAGTGACTGAACTGACTGACTGAACTGACCGTGACACCAAACTAAATCTCAGAGATGGAGTTTTGGATGAAGAAAAGAATAGCTTTAATTCTTTATCAAGAAAAGGGGGCCACTATGGATTAACATCCTCAAAACTGTGTGCCCTGAGCCAGGGGAGTTTGTGAGGGGTTTTATAGTTGGGGTTGGGGCTGCTACTAAGAATTGCAGTGCTATGCAGGGTCCACATTTCTTCAAACCATAAATCATGTGGTGTCAGGTAATGATGGGCAAACTGTGACCTCTGGAATGACAAATGCTTTATCAAATAGTTAACATCTTCCATTTTGTGGGGATTTCAGTTCTGCAGTAGAGTTTAAGGTTGTTGTTATGTGCATCCCTTGAGGCCCCTTCATGGATCACTGTCTTGTTGTTGTGCAGGGGGTTGCATAACTCAATGAAATTATGAGTCATGCCATGTAGGGGCACCCAAGATGGACAGGTCATACTGAAGAGTTCTGACAAGACATGATCCACTGAAACAGGGAAAGGAAATCAATTCCAGTACACTAGCTGTGAGAACCCCATGAGCTATATAAAAGGGCCCAAAAATATGACAACAAAAGATGAGCCCCCAGGTCAGAAGATGGCCAATATTCTACTGGAGAAAAGTGGAGGACAACTACTAAGCTCCAGGAAGAATGAAGCAGCTGAGCCAAACTGGAAATGATGCTCAGTTTGGATATGTTCAGTGATGAAAATAAAATCCAATGCTGTAAAGAACAGTATTGCATAGGAATCTGGAATGTTAGGTCCATGAATCAAGGTAAATTGAACATGGTCAAGCAGGAGATGGCAAGAGTAAACACTGACATCTTGGGAATCAGTGAAGTAAAATGGATGGGAATGGGTGAATTTAAGTCCAATGACTATTATATCTACTACTGTTGGCAAGAATCACATAAAGTAAATAGAGTGGCCTTCATAATCAACAAGAAATGTGGTACTTGGTCAGTCAGTTCAGTTGCTCAGTCGTGTCCAACTTTTTGTGACCCCATGGACTGCAACACACCAGGTTTCCCTGTCCATCACCATCTTCCAGAGCTTACTCAAACTCATTTCTGTCAATTCAGTAATGCCATCCAACCATCTCATCCTCTGTCATCCCCTTCTCCTCCTGCCTTCAATTTCCCCCAGCATCAGGGTCTTTGCCAATAAGCCAGTTCCTTGCATCAGGTGGCCAAAGTATTGGAGTTTCAGCTTCAGCATCAGTCCTTCCAATGAATATTCAGGACTCATTTCCTTTAGGATGGGTTGGTTGGATCTCTTTGCCATCCAAGAGACTCTCAAGAGTCTTCTCCAACACTATATTTCAAAAGCATCAATTCTTTGGCACTCAGCTTTCTGTATAGTCCAACTCTCACATCCATACATGACTATTGGAAAAACCATAGCTTTGACTAGACAAACCTTCGTTGGAAAAGTAATGTCTCTGCTTTCTAATATGCTGTCTAGGTTGGTCATAACTTTTCTTCTAAGGAGTAAGCGTTTTTTAATTTCATGGCTGCAGTCACTGTCTGCAGTGATTTTGGGGCCCAAGAAAATAAAGTCTGTCACTGTTTCCATTGTTTCCCCATTTATTGGCATGATGTGATGGGACCAGTTTCCATGATATTAGTTTTCTGAATGTTGAGTTTTAAGCCAACTGTTTCACTCTTCTCTTTCACTTTCATCAACAGGCTCTTTAGGTCATCACTTTCTGCTATAAGGGTGGTGTCATCTGCATATCTGAGGTTATTGATATTTCTCCCATCAATCTTGATTCCAGCTTGTGCTTCATCCAGTCTGGCATTTTTCATAATGTACTACTCTGCATATAAGTTAAATAATCAGGGTGACAATATGCATAGTTGACATGCTCCTGATTTGAAACCAGTCTGTTGTTCCATGTCCAGTTCTAACTGTTTCTTCTTGACCTGCATATAGATTTCTCAAAATGTAGGTAAGGTGGACTGGAAATCCCAAATCTTCAAGAATTTTCCACAGGTTGTTGTAATCCACACAGTCAAAGGCTTTGGCATATTTCAATAAAGCAGAAGTAGAGGTTTTTTCTGGAACTCTTGTTCTTTCAATGATCCAACCAATGTTGACAATTTCATTTCTGGTTCCTCTGCCTTTTCTAAATCCAGCTTGAACATCTGGAAGTTAACAGTTCATGTACTGTTGAAGCCTGGCTTGGCGAATTTGGGGCATTATTTTGCTAGCGTGTGAGATGATTGCAATTGTATTCTGGTTTGAATATTCTTTGCCATTGCCTTTCTTTGGGACTGGGATGAAAATGATCTTTTCCAGTCCTGTGGCCATTGCTGAGTTTTCAAACTTTGCTGGCATATTGAGTGCAGCACTTTCACAGCATCATCTCTTAGGATTGAAATACCTCAACTAGAATTCCATCACCTCCACGAGCTTTGTTCATAGTGATGCTTCCTAAGGACCGCTTGACTTTGCATTCCAAGATGTTTGACTCTAGGTGAGTAATCATATCATCGTGGTTATCTGGGTCATGAAGTTTTTTTGTATAGTTATCCTATGTATTCTTATCACCTCTTATTAACATCTTCTGCTTCTGTTAGGACAATACCATTTTTGTCCTTTATGGTTGTACCTGGATGAAACCTTAAAAATGACAGAATGATCTCAGTTCACTTCCAAGGCAAACCATTCAACATCACAGTAATCCAAGTCTATGCTCCAAAACTGACACCAAAGACGCTGAAGTCAATCAGTTCTATGAAGACCTAGAAGACTTCCTGGAACCAACATCAAAAAAAGATATCCTATTTATCATAGGGGATTGGAATGAAAAGTAGGAAATCAAGAAATACCTGAAGTAACAGACAAGTAAGTACTTAGAGTAAAAAATTAAGCAGGGCAAAAGCGAACAGAATTCTGCCAAGATAATGCACTGGTCATGGCAAACACCCCTTTTCAACAATACAAGAGACAACTTTATAGATGAACATCACCAAATGGTCAATATCAAAATCAGATTGACTACATTCTTTGTAGCTGAAGATGGAGAAACTGTATACAGTCAGCAAAAATAAGACCTGCAGCTGACTCTGGCTCAGATAATCAGCTACTCATAGCAAAATTCATGCTGAAACTAAAGAAAGTGGGGAAAACCACTAGGTCTGTCAGGTATGATTTAAATCAAATTCCCTATGAAAATACAATGGAGGTGACAAATAGATTCAATAGATTAGATCTAGTAAAAAGTGCCTGAAGGACTATGGACAGTAGTTAATAATCCTTTACAGGAGGCAGTGAACAAAATCATCTCAAAGGAAAAAAAAATGCAAGAAGGCAAAGTTGTTATCTCAGGTGGCTTTACAAGCAGCTGAGGAAAGAAGAGAAGTGAAAAGCAAGGGAGAAAGGGAATGGTACACCTACCTAAATGCAGAGTTCCAGAGAATGCCAAGAAGAGATAAGAAGGTCTTCATCAATGAACAATGCAAAGAAATAGAGGATGACAACAGAAAAGGTAAAGCTAGAGATCTCTTCAAGAACATTGGAAATATCAAGGGAACATTTCATCCAAAGATGGGCAAATAAAGGACAGAAATGGTAGAGACCTCATAGAAGCAGATGAGATGGAAAGAATAAACAGAAAAACTGTACAAAAAAGATCTTAATGACCCAGATAAGAATGATCTTGTAGTCTCTCCAGACATTCTGGTGTGTGAAGTCAAGAAGGCCTTAAGAAGCACTGCTGCCAATAAAGCTAGTGGAGGTGACGGAATTCCAGCAGAGCTATTTAAAATCCTAAAAGATGATGCTATTAAAGGGTGGCACTCAATATGTCAACAAATATGGAAAACCCAGTAGTAGCCACAGGACTGGAAAAGGTCAATACTCATCCCAATTTCCAAGAAGGGCAGTTTTTTGACAATTGCACTGGATAATTTCATTCATCTCCCATGCTAGTAAGAGAATGCTCAAAATCCTCCAAGCGAGGCTCAGCATTACATGAACCGAGAACTTCTAGATGAGCAAGCTGGGTTTAGAAATGGAAGAGAAACCAGAAATCAACTTGTCAACATTCACTGGATCATAGAGAAAGTAAGAGAATTCCAGGAAACATCTACTTCTGTTTCATTGTTTACACTAAATCCTTTCTGTGGATCATAACAAACTGTGGAAAACACTTAAAGAGGTGAGAATACCAGATCATCTTACCTGTCTCCTGAGAAACCTGTATGTGGGTCAAGAAGCAAGAATTAGAACCCTGTATGGAAAAACTGACTGGTTCAGGATTTAGAAAGGAGTAGAACAAGGCTGTGTTGTTGTCACTTAATTTAACTTATACACAGAGCACATCAAGAGAAATGCTGGGCTGGATGAGTTACAAGCTGGAATCAAGTTTGCCAGGAGAAATAACACCAACTTCAGATATGCAAATGATACCACTCTAATGGCATAAAGTGAAGAGGAACTAAAGAGACTGTTGATGAGCATGAAGGAGGAGAGTGAAAAAATTGGCTTAAAACTCAATATTAAAAAAAAAAAAACAAAAAAAAACCTAAGATCATCTTGTCCCATCCCTTCTTGGCAAATAAAAGGGGGGAAAGTGGAAGCAGTGACAGATTTCCTCTTCTTGGTCTCTAAAATCACTGTGGATGGTGACTTCAGCCATGAAATTTGGAGACAATTGCTTCTCGGAAAGAAAGCTATGACAAACATAGACATTGCATTAAAAAGCAAAGACATCACTTTGCCAACAAAGGTCCATTTAGTTAAGGTTACGGTCTTTCCAATAGTCATGTATGGATGTGAGAGCCGGAAAATAAAGAAGGCAGAACACTGAAGACTGATGCTTTCAAACTGTGGTGCTGGGGAAGACTCTTGAGAGTACCTTGGAAAGCAAGATCAAATTAATCAATCCTAAAGGATGTTGCCGGGGTCCAGCCCCAGTGGATCCAGGGAAATTCAAAGGAGAGACGGCATAGGCGAATACACTGGCTTTAATTAGATATTAATTAGAGACATAAAGAGTAATAGAATGAGAATAGCTCAGCAGGAAAATTCAGTGGAGAAAAGAGGCTGAGTAGCTTGGTTTACGCGGGAAACCAAAAAAACTTCAAGACAAGAAGCTTGCACCACTTACGTAGGCCGCAGGTGTCCTTCCGTTCTCCTGAAGGAGAGGAGACACTGAGACCTCCCCGGTCGGATCTTAGAAGCCCAGGCAAAATTAGTAAGCTTGGCGGGCTCCACGCTCCAGATGGAAACTCAGCCAGAGTTTGAGAGAGAGTGACATGGGGAGACCAGTATTTCGAGGAACTGATCCCAATTCTTTATTTTCCAGAGTCTGTTTTTATACACTGAGGTGTTATACAAAAGTCACATGGGGTCAGCAGTCCTGACTTTTATTAAAGTCAGGTGCTTCATACAGATGTATACAGAGGTCTTAGGGGTGTTACATCATCTTCTGGCCAGGGGGCCTGCTGACAATTTATGACCCTCTCCTTGTGACAGTGGTCAGTCAACCAGAACACTTATTTCTCCAGGGGTGATTATTCTTAAAACAGATGCCACCTTCCGAAGGTACCAGATAAAGTTACATTCCTATAGGGTGAGGGTGTAGTGGGTTTTAATTAAGGAAAGAATTGGCTTAGCCTAAGGTCTAACGTGATTAATATCAAAGGTTAATACTTATTTCTTCTATATATTCATTAATGTGTATAAGGGCAGGGGATGTGGAGACTTAGCAGTAAACATTGGCTCAACAAATGATAAACCCTTCACCAACACAATTTCTAATCGGCCCACTATACTTATGATAATAGTTTTCTAACTTCTCTAAAGAACCTGTTTTTATAAGGTTTAAAGCATCTCGTGCCTCTCATGGTTGGGAGGCTGTGAGCAATCACATGTGGCCGGACAAGCCTGTCAGGCAGGCTAGAGAACCTTCAGAGGAGTTTGTAGGTTGAAACACTCCTATCACACCCAGGAATTATTATTAACTGGAGCTCTAAGTTAACTCCTTCTCTGAAAGAGGTGGTGGGGGACAGCCCTCCGTAAAGTCAGAGGTGTAGGTGGGAGCACAAAGTAGTAAAGTAGGCAGACTCTGGTTTGGGGGATAGATGCTCGAGAATTTCCAGGGGGACTCCTGAGGCTCAATCCTGCCTTTGCATATGTCGAGCCTCCTTCCTCATGACCTTTGCCACGGGTGGAGGTCCTTACGCCAGCTCCTGGCAGGATGTCAACCCTGAATACTCTTTGGGAGGACTGATGCTGAAAGTCCACTACTTTGGCCACCTGATGTAAATAACTGACTCATTGGCAAAGACCCTAATGCTGGGCAAGACTGAAGGCAGAAGGAGAAGACGGCAACAGAGGATGAGATGGTTGGATGGCATCACCAATTCAATGGTCATGAACTTGGGCAAATGGCAGGAGATGGTGAGGGAAAGGGAAGCCTGGCATGCTGCACTCCATGTGGTCATGAAGTCTCGAACATTACTTGGTGACTGAACAACAGCAATCCCTTGAAGGGGAACCAGGACCTTGCCCCAAGGCTGCACTATTATTTTCCGGCTGCTCCTCCTTTGTCTCTGAATTCTTTCCTTTCCCTGGTTAGCACCTGCCCATTGGAACTCAGTGAAGGACATGGAGGCTAAATCTTATTTTGTGCACACAAGAAAACAGGGGGGCACATAAAGGCTTTTGTGCCAGTGAGCCCCAGAATGTCTTGTTTGTCTTCAATCCTCACTTTTCTTTGATATCTTTCAATCCTAAAGAGAACAAGTACTGGACAAGAAAGGGGATAATTACTTTAGATAGAGACATTAATCACAAACTCAGCAGAGGAACTTGGTTTTAGTAGACTTGCTGTCAATTGCCCCTTTTAACCTTTTCCCAATCTTTCAGCGAATGGGACAACAATCACTCTGATTATTTCCTGTTGAATTAGGGCATGTGCTGTGTTGTACTCAGTTGTGTCCAACTCTTTAAAACCCTATGGACTGTAGCCTGCCAAGCTTCTCTGTTCATGGAATTTTCCAGGCAAGAATGTGGGAGGGGTTGCCATTTCCTACTCCAGGGGATCTTCCTGACCCATGGATAGAACCTATATCTCCTGCATCTCCTGCATTTGTAGGTGGATTCTTTATCAGTGTGCTATCTGGGGAGCTTGAAATGGGGATTAGTCCTGACTAAAATTGGGGAGTAAGGGAATGGATATCAAATTAGATATATCTGAGTACCAAGTCCTGGATCTGAGTCTTGAATGATTAATATCTCAATCCCTTGGTCCACAAATTTTGTGCAGCAGATCAAATTAGTAGTTGTTGGAGGAATGACAACTGGGATTTTAATAAGCAAAATAGATTTCATTCTCTTTGGAATCAGGGAGAATTAGCCTGAAACCCAGTTAGGACCTGGCACATCAAGGGAGACTTGTGCCAGTTGTCTAACTATTCCCAAGTAGGTTTTAACTTCTGATATGGTATTAATATATACATAACAGAATTTATCAGTCACTACCCATCTCCTTTCTTGTTAATACCTGATCTAAAGCAATTTTATCGTCTAAAATTTTTATAGTTGTTAGGAGACCTTGAAAGAGTAAGGTTACAACTGCCATCTGTAAGCAAGTGCTGCTTTGACAACGTCTGGTGCCATCCCCTATTCTGACACAGTTCAGAAAATTAAAGTCCTCAGCAATACAAGAATGTGCCTGAAAATTCACAGTAGCCACCTAGTTTTACCTTGACTGTTTGAACCATCATTAACTTCATTTTTTGACTTTTAATTGCATTTTTCTCCTTAATGTCCAAAGCATATGTCACTGTTAAGGTTTCAGTGTTTTTCTGGGTATGATAAGATATAAAAATTGGGCTCATAAAATCTTCTGAAATTTCTCACCATCTCAAGGCCTGTTCTGCCAGTTATTCCCAGAGTATGAGTGTCTCTTTCTTGACCTCCACCCTGAACTCCATTCAGGGGGTCTTGAAGGTCAGTGGCTGCAGTGGCCATTGACTTAATCCTTGCAGAGGTGGATGGCAAGTGCTATTTTTCAGTTGGCAGGGCCCCTTCAGGGTTATAAATTCAACCAGGACTTGGGAGGCATTCATGACTATTTCATACTGTGGTGCTAGGAATGCTCACTCCCAGATCTGACAAAGATTTGTTGATAGGCCACTCAGTGGCCTATTACTGAACTAAGCTTTATTAAGGTCCAGGTAGCCAAAGGTCTCCAGGCCACCTGTCTCTTACGATCTAGGATAATATTTTCTCTTCTTGCTTCTTTCCATATCTACAGTTACACTATTACAATTATTAATCTCATATGGAACTATACACCCTCAGTCACACATTTGGTAACACAAGAGACAACAATTTTGTAAAACAATATAAAAATAATATAGCTAGCAGTATTAGTAAGCTCATAATTAAGAATTTAAATCAAATTTAAATTTAAATCAAGAACTTACATTAGGTGCAGTCTAGCATATTCCACGGAGAAGGCAATGGCACCCCACTCCAGCACTCTTGCCTGGCAAATCCCATGGATGGAGGAACCTGGTAGGCTGCAGTCCATGGGGTCGCTGGGAGTCAGACACGACTGAGTGACTTCATTTTAACTTTTCACTTTCATGCATTGGAGAAGGAAATGGCAACCCACTCCAGTGTTCTTGCCTGGAGAATTCCAGGGATGGGAAAGCCCGGTGGGCTGCCATCTCTGGGGTCGCACAGAGTCAGACACGACTGAAGCAACTTAGCAGCAGCAGCAGCATATTCCAGGCCATTTGACTTAGTCTGATCTATACCAATCCTTTAAGATAAATTGTATATTGTCATTTTCCATAAGGCACCCAGCCCAATTTCTTAGTGTCACTAGGCCGGTTATCCGTAGTGTGGTTTAATTGTCCTCAATATTAGTGAACCTTTAAATTTAAATTACCTAGTATTAATCTTTTGGCTACAGATCATGGACCATCTGACCTTCATTCACAGGTAGAATCCTGAGATAAGTTTCAGATACAAATTTAGAGTATCTTTTTAATAACTCAAACGTTTCAAAAATATAGCAACAAGGAACTATCTGGGAAGTAAATTTTAGTGAATTCAGTTCAGTTCAGTTCAGTTCAGTCGCTCAGTTGTGTCCAACTCTTTGTGACCCCATGAACTGCAGCATGCCAGGCCTCCCTGTCCATCACCAACTCCCGGAGTTCACTCAGACTCACGTCCATCGAGTCAGTGATGCCATCCAGCCATCTCATCCTCTGTCGTCCCCTTCTCCTCCTGCCCCCAATCCCTCCCAGCATCAGAGTCTTTTCCAATGAGTCAACACTTCACACGAGGTGGCCAAAATACTGGAGTTTCAGCTTTAGCATCATTCCTTCCAAAGAAATCCCAGGGCTGATCTCCTTCAAAATGGACTGGTTGGATCTCCTTGCAGTCCAAGACACTCTCAAGAGTCTTCTCCAACACCACAGTTCAAAGGTGTCGATTCTTCAGCACTCAGCCTTCTTCACAGTCCAACTCTCACATCCATACATGACCACAGGAAAACCAAAGCCTTGACTAGAGGGACCTTTGTTGGCAAAGTAATGTCTCTGCTTTTGAATATGCTATCTAGGTTGGTCATAACTTTCCTCCCAAGGAGTAAGCGTCTTTTAGTTTCATGGCTGCAGTCACCATCTGCCGTGATTTTGGAGCCCCCAAAAATAAAGTCTGACACTGTTTCCACTGTTTCCCCATCTATTTCCCAGGAAGTGATGGGACCAGATGCCATAATACAGACCTCAATAAAGAGAATTAGAATTTCACACTTGCCGGGAGCCGGCGAGAAACATTCCACTTGTGACAAAGGTCATGAGGAAGGGGGCTCGGCATACTCAAAGGCGGGATTGAGCCTCGGGAGTCTCCCCAGATATTCTCGAGCATCTTCCCCCCAAAAAACAGAGTCTGCCTACTTTATTGCTTTGTGCTCTCACCTCTGACTTTACTGGGGGCTGTCCCCCACCACCATCTCGCTCTCTCTGTCAAAGAGTTAACTTACAGCTCCAATTAATAAAGTTCCTGGGCAATTAGGAGTGTTTAAATCCAAACCCCTCAGATGGCTCTCTAACTCGCCTGACAAGTTTACTCGGACTCCTACAGCTAGGCATACGATTGTTTACAGTCTCCCAGCCTCGAGAGGCACGGGAAACTTAAGATATTCAAATAGTTTAGAGCCTCTCAGAGAGTTAGAAACTGTCAGAATAAACTAGTAAAGGATTTCATTTATGAGCCAATGCTTGTTGCCAAGTTTTCACATCCCCTGAATTGTATCCTTGAATATGTGTTAATTAATAGTTGGTATGTAGAAAAAATAAGTAGTGGCCTCGGTGTTAGTAACTTTAGACCCTTAAGGTAATAAATTCTTTTCTTTGTTGTAAACCCATTACACATCTGCCCTATAGGAATGCAATTTTATCTTAGGAAGATGGTGCCAAACCTTAAAATAATTACTCTTAGAGAAAATAAGTCTTTGTTAATAAGTCCTTGTCAAGAGTCATAAAATGTTAGTAGGCCTTCTGGCCAGAAGGTGATGTAAATCACCTAAACCATTTGTATACGATAAATTTGCAGGAAAGAAACCCTGGTTTTTGATAAGACTGCTGACTTTGCATCCCCTATTATCCTCTATGTGTAACTTAGGGTATATAAGCCCCTGTTAAAAATAAAGCTACGGGCCTTGCTCACCAATGCTTGGTCTCCCCATGTCATTCTTCCCCTTAACTTCCGGTTGAAGTCTCCATCTGGAGCGTGGATATCCTCTGCAACCACTTATTTGCCTGGGCTTCTAAGACCCACTCAAGAAGGTGTCTAAGGTGGGGCACCTTCCGCTATTCGAGAGGGCGCCTGCGGCCTCCGTGGTCAGAGCTAACCTGGTGTCATGGGTTATATTGATTTTCCGCGTAAACCAAGCTACTCAGCCTCTTTTCTCCACTGAATTTTCCTACTGAGCTATCCTCATTCTATTACTCTTTATATCTCTAATTACCATTTGAATAGGTCACCGATGCCGTCTCCCCTTTGAATACCCTGGATCAGCCGGGGCTGGTCCCTGGCACACACCCACTGAAACATGTTATTTTCTCTGAAATTGCTCTCATTTCAACCAAACACAGCTAATCAGAACTCATCTGCTTGCAAAATAAGTCTGGTCAATTGACCATAAAGTCTCTTCCACACTGGCTGTGGTGGAACTCTAGGAGTCTCAGACTGAATTCCCAATAGGCCTCTCAAAGCCAAGAAAGCCAAGCCAAAAACCTGACATCAGGCTCCACCTCAGCGGAGTTTTCTTTTCTAGAGGTCCCCAAAATATTGAGAATCCTAAACATGAACAGGAGAGAGACAGTCTTTCCCATGCAGCTGATTAGGCTTCTCAGAATCCAAAAGTCTCCAATTTCTGGAGGGACCAGGTGGAGAAAAAGAAAAAAAAAAATCCTTAATTTTACCCACAAATGTAGTTTTAAAAATTGCTATAAATCATAACCAACATGAGGGTAAGGTCTTCCCTATACCTAAAAAACAAAACAAAATAACAACAACAACAACAACAAAAAAGATCAAAACCAGTAACATTTCAGATAAAACCTATAAACATTAAAACTGTATTCACCAATTCACTCAACCAATCCTCTAGTTAACTTGTAATGAAGCCATCAAATTTTCCCTTAGAAGTCTTTAATTTCTTACCCAGTTCTCCAGTATAATCTGAGATTTATCAGAGCATAACAATAATTGTATATAAATCACAAAAAGACTTAAAAGGTCATGATTAAACATTGGTCTCAATGTAATTGACAAAAGAATCTTTTTTTTTTTTTTCATTTTCTGAATGTTAAGCTTTTTTTTTTAATTTTATTTTATTTTTAAACTTTACATAATTGTATCAGTTTTGCCAAATATCAAAATGAATCTGCCACAGGTATACATGTGTTCCCCATCCTGAACCCTCCTCCCTCCTCCCTCCCCATACCATCCCTCTGGGTCGTCCCAGTGCACTAGCCCCAAGCATCCAGTATTGTGCATCGAACCTGGACTGGCAACTCATTTCATACATGATATTTTACATGTTTCAATGCCATTCTCCCAAATCTTCCCACCCTCTCCCTCTCCCACAGAGTCCATAAGACTGTTCTATACATCAGTGTCTCTTTTGCTCTCTCGTACACAGGGTTATTGTTACCGTCTTTCTAAATTCCATATATATGCGTTAGTATACTGTATTGGTGTTTTTCCTTCTGGCTTACTTCACTCTGTATAATAGGCTCCAGTTTCATCCATCTCATTAGAACTGATTCAAATGTACTCTTTTTAATGGCTGAGTAATACTCCATTGTGTATATGTACCACAGCTTTCTTATCCATTCATCTGCTGATGGACATCTAGGTTGCTTCCATGTCCTGGCTATTATAAACAGTGTTGTGATGAACACTGGGGTACACGTGTCTCTTTCCCTTCTGGTTTCCTCAGTGTGTATGCCAAGCAGTGGGATTGCTGGATCATAAGGCAGTTCTATTTCCAGTTTTTTAAGGAATCTCCACACTGTTCTCCATAGTGGCTGTACTAGTTTGCATTCCCACCAACAGTGTAAGAGGGTTCCCTTTTCTCCACACCCTCTCCAGCATTTATTATTTGTAGACTTTTGGATCGCAGCCATTCTGACTGGTATGAAATGGTACCTCATAGTGGTTTTGATTTGCATTTCTCTGATAATAGAAGAGCTAACACCTATCCTGGTCAAACTCTTCCAGAAAATTACAGAGGAAGGTAAACTTCCAAACTCATTCTATGAGGCCACCATCACCCTAATACCAAAACCTGACAAAGATGCCACAAAAAAAGAAAACTACAGGCAAATATCACTGATGAACATAGATGCAAAAATCCTTAACAAAATTCTAGCAATCAGAATCCAACAACACATTAAAAAGATCATACACCATGACCAAGTGCGCTTTATCCCAGGGATGCAAGGATTCTTCAGTATCCGCAAATCAATCAATGTAATACACCACAGTAACAAATTGAAAAATAAAAACCACATGATTATCTCAATAGATGCAGAGAAAGTCTTTGACAAAATTCAACATCCATTTATGATAAAAACTCTCCAGAAAGCAGGAATAGAAGGAACATACCTCAACATAATAAAAGCTATATATGACAAACCCACAGCAAACATTATCCTCAATGGTGAAAAATTGAAAGCATTTCCTCTAAAGTCAGGAACAAGACAAGGGTGCCCACTTTCACCATTACTATTCAACATAGTTTTGGAAGTTTTGGCCACAGCAATCAGAGCAGAAAAGAAATAAAAGGAATCCAAATTGGAAAAGAAGAAGTAAAACTCTCACTGTTTGCAGATGACATGATCCTCTACATAGAAAACCCTAAAGACTCCACCAGAAAATTACTAGAACTAATCAATGACTATAGTAAAGTTGCAGGATATAAAGTCAACACACAGAAATCCCTTGCATTCCTATACACTAATAATGAGAATACAGAAAGAGAAATTAAGGAAACAATTCCATTCACCATTGCAACGGAAAGAATAAAATACTTAGGAATATATCTACCTAAAGAAACTAAAGACCTATATATAGAAAACCATAAAACACTGATGAAAGAAATCAAAGAGGACATTAATAGATGGAGAAATATACCATGTTCATGGATTGGAAGAATCAATATAGTGAAAATGAGTATACTACCCAAAGCAATTTATAGATTCAATGCAATCCCTATCAAGCTACCAACAGTATTCTTCACAGAGCTAGAACAAATAATTTCACAATTTGTATGGAAATACAAAAAAACCTCGAATAGCCAAAGCGATCTTGAGAAAGAAGAATGGAACTGGAGGAATCAACCTGCCTGACTTCAGGCTCTACTACAAAGCCACAGTCATCAAGACAGTATGGTACTGGCACAAAGACAGAAATATAGATCAATGGAACAAAATAGAAAGCCCAGAGATAAATCCACGCACATATGGACACCTTATCTTTGACAAAGGAGGCAAGAATATACAATGGATTAAAGACAATCTCTTTAACAAGTGGTGCTGGGAAATCTGGTCAACCACTTGTAAAAGAATGAAACTAGAACACTTTCTAACACCATACACAAAAATAAACTCAAAATGGACTAAAGATCTAAACATAAGACCAGAAACTATAAAACTCCTAGAGGAGAACATAGGCAAAACACTCTCTGACATACATCATAGCAGGATCCTCTATGACCCATCTCCCAGAATATTGGAAATAAAAACAAAAATAAACAAATGGGACCTAATTAAACTTAAAAGCTTCTGCACATCAAAGGAAACTATTAGCAAGGTGAAAAGACAGCCTTCAGAATGGGAGAAAATAATAGCAACTGACAATCAACTAATCTCAAAAATATACAAGCAACTCCTATAGCTCAACTCCAGAAAAATAAATGACCCAATCAAAAAATGGGCCAAAGAACTAAATAGACATTTCTCCAAAGATAACATACAGATGGCTAACAAACACATGAAAAAATGCTCAACATCACTCATTATCAGAGACAAAAGAATCTTAGTAATTGCTGTGATAATTTTTTTTAATAACTAGAATTATGACAGATAACATTTTATCAGGACATACTAGACTTCTAAGAATTCTATGTAATTTAAAACAGCAATTAAATAATTTTGTTTGAGGTGACTTGGGAACCACAAATTTAGCATCTCAAAATTAGCTGGAGGTCAAAACTATTAGAATCCATGAACAGATTTCAAAAGCAAATACATATTACTTAAAGGCAGAGAAACTTAAGATCTTATCAGAAGTAGCTTAACATTTTAAGAAAACTTTTCTTCTTAACAGATAAAAGCCAAATTCAAGTTGTGCATGAGCTTATTTTAAAAATTTGTTTACTCAATTAAGTTTATTCTAAACTTGGCCAGTCTCAACCATACATGAAACTCTTTTCAAGATCCACTTTCCACAAAACCTCTATCACTTTCTGCATCCATACTAGCCTTTTCATTGTTCATCCAAAACCAAACGACTCCAAGACAGACTCACTTTCTTTTTCCTAAATGCAATGGGATTTCATTCCTCATACCTTCTTTTACTGAAAAAAACACATCCTACTTTCTATAAGCAAGCATGAATTGTCTTCTATATCAGCACTCTGTAGACTGAACATAAATATCAATACTTTCTCATAGAGAAATGCTTTCTCATAGAGAACATCTCAGGGT
The DNA here is from genome assembly GCF_027580195.1 of Bos mutus. NCBI lineage: Eukaryota > Metazoa > Chordata > Mammalia > Artiodactyla > Bovidae > Bos > Bos mutus. The sequence continues at coordinate 49,611,670 of NC_091639.1, read as the reverse complement.
GGTACCAAACATATTATTCATCAATAGTCCTAAATACCTTTAGTTTCTCTGTAAAAGGAAGCCCATATTCAGCAGTTAAATGTTTCAGTTAAATGTTTCATCTTATTTTATTTGGAAATGACTTACCTTTTAAATAAACTTCCATCATTTAACTTAATTTAGCACAACTTTGAATTTTAAACTACCAAATATCTGGGGAGATTATTCTTAAGTAGACATTACTAAAATAGTTATTCCTTAAGAGCTCACCCCGAAGTCCTTATTTTATTTTCATTTAATCTATATCAAACCAACTTATTTCTTTTTTTCTGCTACCAAATATTGCAGCAGAAGTAACATAAACTTATTGAACTTCAGTAAACCTAGTTATAATATATATTGATAAAATAAACTAATAATCCACATTTAATAGCAGATATGGATTCAATACTAAATATTTCCTACATTATGTGGGCCTGAAACTCCTCTTGGCAAGTTTTCTAAATAATTAGACTTAATTTGTAAGCACTTACTTTTAAGCCAATTAAATAGAGCTCATTTACAAATTAACTTCATTATTATGCAAAGACAAAGGCACATGCTACGAGACAAATGGAGATCTCATTGTTTCATCTCAATGAAGTTTTTCTGGATTCTGAAGAATATTGTTGTCACATAGTGTTCCATATTTATAGGTTCATAGCTATAGGTAGAACAGTCTGTCATAATCTTCCTTAGGGAGCTATCAGATATAACTGAAGAAGTACTTCACATATGTGATCAAAAACACTCACATGCAAACTGAGAAAAACCAAAACTCTCACCAGCAGACAGAACACTTACAGTAGAAAAAGACAGCACAAAGCTCAGAGTGGCCACGTCCAAGTCCAAATAAACCCATGACCTTAGTACAAGCAGCACCTTGTATGTGTGTATGAGTGCACTTAGTTGTGTCCTACTCTTTGCAACCCCCTGGCCTTTAGCCCACCAGGCTCCTCTGTTAAGAATATTTGAGTACATTGGAATTTTCCAGCCAAGAATATTGCAATTGGTTGCTATTTCCTAGCAGCACCTTACAGATGGGATTTCCAAAACAGAAAATCCCCAGATGGGAACTGAATGTTCCCAGTATGAAAACAAAAGTTCCTCAGAGGTACAAGCTCAAAGGGCCTTGGAATACATACCAGGGGACTTACCCAGATTCTGGCAGAGGTGTCATGACATAGACACCATCCTTCCTCTTCCCCAAAATAATTCCTCGAGTAGAAATTTTAGGCTGAGTAAGGCAGGAGGAAGAGTGAGTGTCCTCAAGGCAAAGGTATGACTGGGACTTGGCCTTTACAGGCAAGGTCCCGAGTGATCTAGCCTCTAAAGGAATTCTCCTACCCCTGACTCTCTTGAAAGAGGCTGGGATGGAGAAAACATTTGAGCATCTGATCAAACCAGGGGACCTTTCTTGGGCCATCTCCAAGTCAGCCCCATGTTGGTACCAAAATTTGAAGCTGAACTGACCTCTGTACCATGACACCAAATTAAAACTCAGAGACAAAGTTCTGGGTGAAGTAGAAAAGAATAGCTTTATTTCTTTGCCAAGCAAAGGGGGCCAATATGGGGTAATGCCTTCAAAACTGTGTGTCCAACATAGGGGGTTTGCTAGGAGCTTTATAGTCAAGGGGCAAAGTTGATGATGATGGTCAGGGTGCTGTGGAGGGCCTGCATTCCTTCAGTCTAGGGACCATCTGGTGTCAGGTGACGATGAGGAAACCGTGACCTCTACAATGAAGAATGCTTCATCAAATAGTTAACAACTTCCATTCAGTGAGGGCTTTTGTTCTACCAAAAAGAGCTCAAAGATACTGCTATGTGTATCCCCTGAGGGAGGACCAGGGACTTGCCCCAAGGCTGCACTATTGTTTATATTTTTAAACTTTATCTAATTGTATTAGTTTTGCCAAATATCAAAATAAATCCGCCACCGGTATACATGTGTTCCCCATCCTGAACCCTCCTCCCTCCTCCCTCCCCATACCATCCCTCTGGGTCGTCCCAGTGCACTAGCCCCAAGCATCCAGTATCGTGCATCAAACCTGGACTGGCATCTCATTTCATACATGATATTTTACATGTTTCAATGCCATTCTCCCAAATCTTCCCACCCTCTCCCTCTCCCATAGAGTCCATAAGACCGTTCTATACGTCAGTGTTTCTTTTGCTGTCTCATACACAGGGTTATTGTTACCATCTTTCTAAATTCCATATATATGCGTTAGTATACTGTATTGGTGTTTTTCCTTCTGGCTTACTTCACTCTGTATAATAGGCTCCAGTTTCATCCACCTCATTAGGACTGATTCAAATGTATTCTTTTTAATGGCTGAGTAATACTCCATTGTGTATATGTACCACTACTTTCTTAACCATTCATCTGCTGATGGACATCTAGGTTGCTTCCATGTCCTGGCTATTATAAACAGTGCTGCAATGAACATTGGGGTACACGTGTCTCTTTCCCTTCTGGTTTCCTCAGTGTGTATGCCAAGCAGTGGGATTGCTGGATCATAAGGCAGTTCTATTTCCAGTTTTTTAAGAAATCTCCACACTGTTCTCCAAAGTGGCTGGACTAGTTTGTATTCCCACCAACAGTGTAAGAGGGTTCCCTTTTCTCCACACCCTCTCCAGCATTTATTACTTGTAGACTTTTGGATCGCAGCCATTCTGACTGGCGTGAAATGGTACCTCATAGGGGTTTTGATTTGCATTTCTCTGATAATGAGTGATGTTGAGCATCCTTTCATGTGTTTGTTAGCCATCTGTATGTCTTCTTTGGAGAAATGTCTATTTAGTTCTTTGGCCCATTTTTTGATTGGGTCATTTATTTTCCTGGAATTGAGCTGTAGGAGTTGCTTGTATATTTTTGAGATTAGTTGATTGTCAGTTGCTTCATTTGCTATTATTTTCTCCCTTTCTGAAGGCTGTCTTTTCACCTTGCTTATAGTTTCCTTTGTTGTGCAGAAGCTTTTAAGTTTAATTAGGTCCCATTTGTTTATTTTTGCTTTTATTTCCAATATTCTGGGAGATGGGTCATAGAGGATCCTGCTGTGATGTATGTCAGAGAGTGTTTTGCCTATGTTCTCCTCTAGGAGTTTTATAGTTTCTAGTCTTATGTTTAGATCTTTAATCCATTTTGAGTTTATTTTTGTGTATGGTGTTAGAAAGTGTTCTAGTTTCATTCTTTTACAAGTGGTTGACCAGATTTCCCAGCACCACTTGTTAAAGAGATTATCTTTAATCCATTGTATATTCTTGCCTCCTTTGTCAAAGATAAGGTGTCCATATGTGCGTGGATTTATCTCTGGGCTTTCTATTTTGTTCCATTGATCTATATTTCTGTCTTTGTGCCAGTACCATACTGTCTTGATGACTGTGGCTTTGTAGTAGAGCCTGAAGTCAGGCAGGTTGATTCCTCCAGTTCCATTCTTCTTTCTCAAGATCGCTTTGGCTATTCGAGGTTTTTTTGTATTTCCATACAAATTGTGAAATTATTTGTTCTAGCTCTGTGAAGAATACTGTTGGTAGCTTGATAGGGATTGCATTGAATCTATAAACTGCTTTGGGTAGTATACTCATTTTCACTATATTGATTCTTCCAATCCATGAACATGGTATATTTCTCCATCTATTAATGTCCTCTTTGATTTCTTTCATCAGTGTTTTATGGTTTTCTATATATAGGTCTTTAGTTTCTTTAGGTAGATATATTCCTAAGTATTTTATTCTTTCCGTTGCAATGGTGAATGGAATTGTTTCCTTAATTTCTCTTTCTGTATTCTCATTATTAGTGTATAGGAATGCAAGGGATTTCTGTGTGTTGACTTTATATCCTGCAACTTTACTATAGTCATTGATTAGTTCTAGTAATTTTCTGGTGGAATCTTTAGGGTTTTCTATGTAGAGGATCATGTCATCTGCAAACAGTGAGAGTTTTACTTCTTCTTTTCCAATTTGGATTCCTTTTATTTCTTTTTCTGCTCTGATTGTTGTGGCCAAAACTTCCAAAACTATGTTGAATAGTAATGGTGAAAGTGGGCACCCTTGTCTTGTTCCTGACTTTAGAGGAAATGCTTTCAATTTTTCACCATTGAGGATAATGTTTGCTGTGGGTTTGTCATATATAGCTTTTATTATGTTGAGGTATGTTCCTTCTATTTCTGCTTTCTGGAGAGTTTTTATCATAAATGGATGTTGAATTTTGTCAAAGACTTTCTCTGCATCTATTGAGATAATCATATGGTTTTTATTTTTCAATTTGTTACTGTGGTGTATTACATTGATTGATTTGCGGATACTGAAGAATCCTTGCATCCCTGGGATAAAGCGCACTTGGTCATGGTGTATGATCTTTTTAATGTGTTGTTGGATTCTGATTGCTAGAATTTTGTTAAGGATTTTTGCATCTATGTTCATCAGTGATATTTGCCTGTAGTTTTCTTTTTTTTTGTGGGATCTTTGTCAGGTTTTGGTATTAGGGTGATGGTGGCCTCATAGAATGAGTTTGGAAGTTTACCTTCCTCTGTAATTTTCTGGAAGAGTTTGAGCAGGATAGGTGTTAGCTCTTCTCTAAATTTTTGGTAGAATTCAGCTGTGAAGCCATCTGGACCTGGGCTTTTGTTTGCTGGAAGATTTTTGATTACAGTTTCAATTTCCATGCTTGTGATGGGTCTGTTAAAATTTTCTATTTCTTCCTGGTCGGGTTTTGGAAAGTTGTACTTTTCTAAAAATTTGTCCATTTCTTCCACATTGTCCATTTTATTGACATATAATTGTTGATAATAGTCTCTTATGATCCTTTGTATTTCTGTGTTGTCTGTTGTGATCTCTCCGTTTTCATTTCTAATTTTATTGATTTGATTTTTCTCCCTTTGTTTCTTGATGAGTCTGGCTAATGGTTTGTCAGTTTTATTTATCCTTTCAAAGAACCAGCTTTTGGCTTTGTTGATTTTTGTTATGGTCTCTTTTGTTTCTTTTGCATTTATTTCTGCCCTAATTTTTAAGATTTCTTTCCTTCTACTAACCCTGGGGTTCTTCATTTATTCCTTTTCTAGTTACTTTAGGTGTAGAGTTAGGTTATTTATTTGACTTTTTTCTTTTTTCTTGAGGTGTGCCTGTATTGCTATGAACTCTTGCCTTAGGACTGCTTTTACTGTGTCCCACAGGTTTTGGGTTGTTGTGTTTTCATTTTCATTTGTTTCTATGCAAATTTTGATTTCTTTCTTGATGTCTTCTGTGATTTGTTGGTTATTCAGCAATGTGTTTTTCAGCCTCCATATGTTGGACTTTTTAATAGTTTTTCTCCTGTAATTGAGATCTAATCTTACTGCATTGTGGTCAGAAAAGATGCTTGCAATGATTTCTATTTTTTTGAATTTACCAAGGCTAGTTTTATGGCTCAGGATGTGATCTGTCCTGGAGAATGTTCCATGTGCACTTGAGAAACAGGTGAAATTCATTGTTTTGGGATGAAATGTCTTATCGATATCAATTAGGTCTAACTGGTCTATTGTATCGTTTAACGTTTGTGTTTCCTTGTTAATTTTCTGTTTAGTTGATCTATCCATAGGTGTGAGTGGGGTATTAAAGTCTCCCACTATTATTGTGTTATTGTTAATTTCTCCTTTCATACTTGTTAGCATTTGTCTTACATACTGCGGTGCTCCCGTGTTGGGTGCATATATATTTATAATTGTTATATCTTCTTCTTGGATTGATCCTTTGATCATTATGTAGTGACCTTCTTTGTCTCTTTTCACAGCCTTTGTTTTAAAGTCTATTTTATCTGATATGAGTATTGCTACTCCTGCTTTCTTTTGGTCCCTATTTGCATGGAAAATCTTTTTCCAGCCCTTCACTTTCAGTCTGTATGTGTCCCCTGTTTTGAGGTGGGTCTCCTGTAGACAACATATGTAGGGGTCTTGTTTTTGTATCCATTCAGCCAGTCTTTGTCTTTTGGTTGGGGCATTCAACCCATTTACATTTAAGGTAATTACTGATAAGTATGATCCCATTGCCATTTACTTTATTGTTTTGGGTTCGAGTTTATACACCGTTTTTGTGTTTCCTGTCTAGAGAATGTCCTTTAGTATTTGTTGGAGAGCTGGTTTGGTGGTGCAGAATTCTCTCAGCTTTTGCTTGTCTGAGAAGCTTTTGATTTCTCCTTCATACTTGAATGAAATCCTTGCTGAGTACAATAATCTGGGCTGTAGGTTATTTTCTTTCATCACTTTAAGTATGTCTTGCCATTCCCTCCTGGCTTGAAGAGTTTCTATTGAAAGATCAGCTGTTATCCTTATGGGAATTCCCTTGTGTGTTATTTGTTGTTTTTCCCTTGCTGCTTTTAATATTTGTTCTTTGTGTTTGATCTTTGTTAATTTGATTAATATGTGTCTTGTGGTTTTTGCCTTGGGTTTATCCTGTTTGGGACTCTCTGGGTTTCTTGGACTTGGGTGATTATTTCCTTCCCCATTTTAGGGAATTTTTCAACTATTATCTCCTCAAGAATTTTCTCATGGTCTTTCTTTTTGTCTTCTTCTTCTGGGACCCCTATGATTCGAATGCTGTAGCATTTAATATTGTCCTGGAGGTCTCTGAGATCATCCTCATTTCTTTTAATTTGTTTTTCTTTTATCCTCTCTGATTCATTTATTTCTACCATTCTATCTTCTAATTCACTAATCCTATCTTCTGCCTCTGTTATTCTACTATTTGTTGCCTCCAGAGTGTTTTTAATTTCATTTATTGCATTATTCATTGTTTTTCAGCATTTCCTTCCATTTTTAGCATCTGTTTAAACCAGCCTTTGAAACTCAGGGAAGGTCACGGAGGCTCAATGAAGCCTGTTTCCTATAATCCAGAAAAGAGGACACAGGAGGGTTTTTGTGCCCAGGAGTTCCATAGGGTGCTTCTGAGTTTCATTTGTACATTGAAGACAATTAAAAATAAACAAAACAAGTACTATATTTGGGAACAGTTATATTTTGTGTTGTCTGTCATCTTATTAACAATATAAATATTAGTTATAAATAAAAATCATTTGAGAATTGAGGTAGGTATCATTTCTATAAAATTTCTATAATATAGACTGAACACAGCAATGTATTAATGCTAAAAATCATGGTTACTTTGAGAGGTAAGGTACATTTCTACTATAGTAATAATGAAGTTTAATTAGAAAACAAATAAAACATTTATATTTTAACATGCTAAAAGCACGTTTAGCCAAAATAGGGAAGGAAATAATGCCCAACGGATATTTACCAAAATGGGGGCTCCCCTGGTGGCTCAGACGGTAAAGTGTCTGCCTGCAGAGCAGAACGGGGTTTGATCCCTGGGTTGGGAAGATCCCCTGGAGAAGGAAATGGCAACCCACTCCAGTACTCTTGCCAGAAAATTCCATGGACTGAGGAGCCTGGTAGGCTACAGTCCATGGGGTCGCAAAGAGTCAGACATGACTGAGTGACTTCAGTTTAATGTCAAATAATCTATCTTTAAAAATAAATACATGTTCTAGAAAAGTGACAGCATATTGAAATTTTACTACTTTTGTGTGAACATCACAGACATAAAGTCATCTCTCATTTATTCTGCATTTCTAGGCATTTCTTTCCTTTAAATTTGGGGAGGGAGGCAGCAAGGATCATTTCATCACAAACACATGTATTTGTTTCACTATTTACAACTTTTGTGCCATATCTTATTTACATAATTTGCCCTAATATTTTAATAGCTATTTACACTTAATAAAAAGTACATTTCCTGATCTCAGTAGTGCATCAGAAATATACAAGGTTCTGAGCACACCACAACCTGAAGTGTATAACAGACTCCAGCTATCTGACCACAGAAGCAAGAATTCAGGAATTCATATCAAATTCAGAAATGAGGTTTGACCTGAAACTGAGTAAATCTAAGACCCTCAGTAATGTTAGTAAGAGGGTAACAGGCAGGAAGGCCAGGGGTATCCAAATGGAGGAAACAGGTGGCAAATGTCAGACATTTTTTCTCTCTCCTTTAAGCGGCAGGAGGAAACAAACTACAAGTGTCAGATTTTTTTCTCTAAAAATTCTGTGTTGCCATGATGACACCTGGTTCCACCTGAACTTAACTTTTCTCAAACCTGGAAATGCTTTTCTTAAACTATGTTAATGAAACTATGTATTTACTTTGGAATTTGCCTTTCTTCAAAATGGTTCCACCTAGGACTAACTTTTGGCTGATACTAGCTCAACAAACCAGTATTTATATCAATTGTTTTATGGCTGGGGGATGACACACCTCGTATCATCCTATCTCAAACGTGTGTGTTGTGGGAGAGGAAACAGGTGAAACTTCGTCACCATGAGGTGTCTCTCTTATCCAATTAATAGCTTTATTAACAGACATAAAAGAGCTTGCTAAACTAGCAAAGGGGGGCACTCTCCATCCCCTTTTGATATCCATGTCAGAAGCTTTCTCTGTCCCTTTTTCACTTTAATAAAACTCTGCTACACAAAAGCTCTTGAGTGATCAAGCCTGGTCACTGGTCCCACAGCTAAATCTTCTTCAGAGATCACAAATCCAACACTTCACTATAAGCTATCATTAGCATATAGGAAAAGGAGCTAGTATATTTCAACAATGCACCTGTGACAAATAGATATTTCTTGATCCTTTCTATACACTTTTACAATAAAGTGGATGGAGATAAATTGGACCAAATAGCAGAATCTTTCTAGATGTCTAAACTCTTAGGAAGAAACCCAACTCTTTGCACAGTTAAATGAAATTGCTTAAAATTAAATCAAGATCAATTTAACTGATCAAATGTTTAATTTAGACTCAAATGTTCTGGGATCTTTCCCTCAAAACAGTTTCTTGTTTTCAAATTAGGAATTTGCTGTGACTTTTTTTGGTCTTTGTAGACCAAGCCAAAATTAGATTTTTCAACTCACAGGCATTTAAAAATCTCAGTTATCCAATGCTCATAAATTCCAGTAAAAATAAGAGAGAATAATGTAAGACAATGATGGCCACAGTTATGCTAATACTTATCTAGTGGTACAATAATTACACATTTTTTTTCTATTGACCTTCTTATAATCACAGATGGTAAAGAAATGGAGTCAAAATCTTGATCTATTATAAATAAAAATGAGAAGGTTTCCATTGATTTTTCTTAATTTCAATTCCATCTTCTTCCAGTTAAAATCAGAAAAATTATTAGTTAATTTCAATATTACAGATTCACTATACATCTTCATATTCATTAGGCTCTTGAACAATGTCATTGTATCAGAAACCAAAGGCTGTTTTTTAAAGTATTCAGTACTATGGCATATTTTAAGGAGAAGTCATATAAATGTTAATTATTAAAGTTCTGAGTAAATATTTATATATATAAATGTTGTAGTTGTCTAGTCGCTAAGTTGTGTCCAACTCTCTTGTGACCCCATGGACTGTAGCCCTCTAGGCTCCTCTGTCCATGGGATTTCTCAGGCAAGAATACTGGAGTTGGTTACCATTTCCTTCCCCAGGGGATCTTCCCAGACCAGGGATAAAAACCCACATCTCCAGCACTGAAAGGTGGATTGATTACCACTGAGCCACCTGGGAAGCCCAATACTTCTATCTCAAGACATTTGATTAAGTGTGCTTAGTTGCTCAGTCCTGTCCGACTCTTTGTGACCCCATGGACTGCAGCCCTCCAGGCTCCTCTGTCCATGGGGATTCTCCAGGCAAGAATACTGAAATGGGTTGCCATGCTCTCCTCTTTGGTTAAGTAGGAATTTATTAAGATATGTTAATAATTACTTCACATGAGTAGTGTTCTCTCATACAACTTGATCTCTTCCATCACTGGACACTGCTGCTGCTAAGTTGCTTCAGTTGTGTCCGACTCTGTACGACCCCATAGACTGCAGCCCACCAGGCTCACCTGTCCCTGGGATTCTCAAGGCAAGAACACTGGAGTGGGTACTGTCACTTAGCAAAAAAAAAAAAAAATTGTTATTTATTTTGGAGAGGTAAATGTTGCAGATCAAATCATATGATTTTGCACAGACCTTTTAACCCTTTGAAGTATTATCTCCTCATTTTTAAAATGAGGATAGGAAAATTTGCCATTTTCATCATAGAGCTGTTGTGATAATATTACCTTAAACATTTTTAAAGTATAACTGCATATAAATAGTTATGTATGTACACATAATGTCATATATGGTATTAATATTTTATAAATAAATCAACTTAATTTCCATATATTCTAAATAGTACATAAGAAATATGATTAGAAAAAGATAGAGTCAAATTGATATTTATTAATTTAGTTGTATTTGATAAATGCCTTTCATCAATTTGTTTTTTATTTAATTTTATTACTATTATTATTATTATTTTTTTTTACTTTACAATATTGTATTGGTTTTGCCATACATCAACATGCATCCACCACGGGTGTACACGTGTTCCCCATCCTGAACCCCCCTCCCACCTCCCTCCCCATACCATCCCTCTGGGTCATCCCTGTGCACCAGCCCCAAGCTTCCATCAATTTGAATGAATATAGTAGATTGAGCCAAAGATTAAAATGTTAAGCCTTTTCTTTGGAGGGCTCTGATTTTGTTGTTGTTGTTGTTTTTATTAGAAAAGTAAAGCCTGACTTTTCTTTCCCAAAATATTTCTTTTTTTTTTTTTTTTGCACACCCAGCTGTATTTATTGTGAGCAACCATGTGTCTGACTAAAAATTAAGAATCCTAATACAATGTGAGAATGGTGATAACAGATAACGGGCACAAGTAGCATATATCCATCAACATTTTTCCTATTACTTAACAAAGTATTTCCATCAGCCAACAAATGATATTTATACAGGCATCACTCTGACCTCTCTAAAGAATCATGCCAATGGTGTGAGTCACAAGAAAATCCAACTGTTATATTGGGTAAAACACAGTGAATTGTAAAACTATTTTTCTTTCAAAGTTCTTTTCAGGGATACTCCTAGAGAATAATTTACAATGGTGGTTTTGCCTAAGGGCTCTTAAATCTCCTAAATGTTGCTCTCTAGACATTGGGTTGGCTAAAAATTTTGTTTGGATTTTTCCATAAGATGTTATGGAAAAAGCTGAATGAACATATTGGTCAACCCAGTATTTATATTCTTCATTCCTTCATGTATTGTCAGAAAATATAGAGCTAACAAAAAATATTTTCTCTATGTAAGAGGCTGGAGACATCACTATGACATTAGGAACTGCAAGGAACACCATCATGTTCCTGATCTATAATTTTCCTTTCACATACAATCCATTCTTGGATACCCACAGTAGTGGATTTTTAAAATTTTATTTAACAATATGGTCAACCCCAATCAAAGCATTTAAAACTGCCTCCTTTTGTGCATTAGTCAAACTAAAACAAATTAGGGAAACATATATCCAGAAATACATTACAAAACCAAAGAGAAATTAGTTTAAAGTATTAAATGGCTTACTGCAAAGCATATATTATTGTTTCCTTACATCATTGTGAAAAATGAGGGTATTGTAATTCCAAGACAATCTGCTTTTGATTGGTCCCAGTGGTTATTAGATGGCTATTATCAAATAATTCAGGCTACAGAGGTCAAGGCTTATAGATATGATTTGACATATTGCTACCCAGTTCATTTTCACATAAAGTCCTCCATTTTCACCCAGATACTTAGTCATCAGTTAGCATGACATAAATAAAACACAGTGAATCTTACAAAATTTCACCATAAAAAGACTCAGTCTGAGTTCACATAATCTTTTCATGATGTCATGTACTGCACTGTGCTTTTTTTTTTTTTTCAAGTAAGGAATGTAAAATTCAAAGGCAAGGATTATAAGTGTTCTGTAAAGTATTTCAATGCCACACTCTCAGTGCTCAGTAAATTTTAAATAGCAAAAAGTAAAGTTACAAGTTCTAAAGTCTTATTCTGACATCCTAGAGTATGATAGTATTAATATTTAAGATTTTGATCCTGTCGCCTATAAACAAATGCTGTAAGAGTGAACATCTTCAAACCAGGATGCTGCACTTGATGACATTTTTCTTTGCAATGTACTTAGCCCAGTGGACTATTGGGCACTCACTAAATATGCGCCCCCCCCCCCCAACACTGCCATTGGATGGACTGATGCTGAAGCTCTAAAACTTTTGCCACCTGATGCAAAGAGCCTGCTGTTGGAAACAATTGAAGGCAAAAGGAGAAAAGGATTGGCAGAAGATGAGATGGTTAGATAGCATTACTGACTGAATTTGACCAAACTCTGGGAGACAGTGAAGGACAGGTAAGCCTGTTGTGCTGCTGTCCATGGGGTCACAAAGAGTCAGACGTGCCATAGTGACTGAAGAAGAACAACAGTAAAATACGTTTTAGTTGCAAACTGTCATAAGGCCACTTTCTTTAGAACCTTTTTTAATTTAGTAACAGGCTCTTATTTCTATTATTATTTTCAGGTAAAAGTGTTTCCTTGAATAACATAATTAACTGCTATATTTAGAGACAGAAAACTATGTGGATTTGGTAAGTCATTTGAATTTTACTAAAAATACAAAAATACCTTGGACTTAAATCCTGAGAGAATTAATTAATGGTCTTCTCTTACTTCTGAACAATCAAACTCATGATCAAGTTTTACTTATTAGTGAATTAACCTTTATGATGCCCTATTTAGATATCCCCATAATAATCTTACTAGAGGAAACAATTCTTATTGAGAAAACATACAGTTAATGCTTCCAATAAGGTCTATTATTTTTATTTACTCATAGTAGCTACATAGTACAAAACTATATGTTTCTTAAAATATAGGTTGAAGGACAGTAACTCTCAAACCTCAAAGTACTTGTAAACCAATGTGATAAAATTATTTTGGTGTATACTTGATTTGTACATTTAGTACTCCTAATTTTTAAAATATATCTGAACAGTTCTGAAGTTCTATGTATCTAGTAATTTGTAATTTTCTAAAAGATCAAATTGGTACAAATTTTTGTTCTTGATAATCAACATTGGACACATAGAAATTTTCTTGAGGTTATTTAAAAAATAAAACAAAAAAAACAACTCTACTGGTGGAAGTGAAGGGTAAATGCAGTGGATCATGAGGGTGACTGTTCTGAGAAAGACAACAGACTCATGCAACAGTGACATGTTCTGTATTTGCTCTAGAGGAGAGGCACGTTTTTAATTTCTAAAGTCACTGCTTTTTGTGATAAACTGCCTGGTTGTGACTTAATGAGAATTTTCAGATGTTAGGGCACTCCAGTGTTTTAAGGTTGTAAGGGGTGGGTTATTTTACATTTTTTGTGTTACTACCTGTTTTAGCACTTCTAATAGGCCTTTCTCAACCTTTCAGCCATGTTACCTTCTAAACTGATTTTTTCCTTATTCTCATGTTCATTTTGGCATCCTTTCAAATATTTATAAAGTATAAATACATTATACATTTAAATGGCATGCTAAGTCGCTTCAGTTGTGTCCGACTTAGTGTGACACCACAGATGGCAGCCCACCAGGCTCTGCCATCCCCGGGATCCTCCAGGCAAGAACACTGGAGTGGGTTGCCATTAAATGGTATATATCATCTATATAGGATAAGAGACAATAAAGGAAAACATTTTTTAAATAATAATCACACAGATTTAGAGAAATCAATAGAGCATGCTGTTACAAGTAAGTGACCATGACTATTTTTCTAGACATATATTTATCCAGTTTATTTTTATTTTTCATTGATGGTTTATGTCAAGCTCCATGAAGTCTACATTCTATACTTAGACAGAGATAACTTCCACTTAATCCATGGTAAGATGTGAAAATAAATATAGTCGGGCACAACCTACATCAAGTTAAGGTTACTAAGCAAGACTTACTTTCTAGATAATTCAGGAAAAAGAGATATTCTGAATACTTCGGCTTATGCAGATAGAGGCATTTAGAAAATTATCATTAGACTTCAAAGTTAGTACTGACTTTGCCACTACTCATGGTAAAAGAATTTATCTTAATTCTTTTACTAGCTTGAAGAATGAATTACATATCTGCATTTTGTTTTCGTCTAAAATTTAGTTTACTACAGAATCTGTGATCAAAGTAATAGAGCACAGTAAAGCATATGAACTAAAGATTAAGCCTCTGGGTTTAGTCCAACCCACTGGCCAGTTATGACCTTGGTGGGATTAATTCTCCTCTCAGGCTTAGTGCCCTCATTTAGAAAATGAGAATGCCCCAGAACTTATATCATGGGGCTGTTGAGAAAATATATGAAATAATTCCTAAAAATACCCAATACAATGTTTATGTGTTCACTCCATTATTGTAAATATCTGTTTATTCACATTATTATTACTACTGCTGAAATAGTTATACAAACTTATTGCTAGTTTTATCTTTGTTTTTAACCCTATTTCATTGTGAGCAAAATATATGCAACAGTATTATAAGATTCTTCTGTATAAACATATAATACATGTTATATATGTTATGCCCATATAATATACCCATTATACCCAATATATGCTTTCTTAATGCTATAATGATAATCATTTTTGCAACTGTGTTTTTTTTTTTTTTTCTAATTTTATTTTATTTTTAAACTTTACATAATTGTATTAGTTTTGCCAAATATCAAAATGAATCCGCCACAGGTATACATGTGTTCCCCATCCCGAACCCTTCTCCCTCCTCCCTCCCCATACCATCCCTCTGGGCTGTCCCAGTGCACCAGCCCCAAGCATCCAGCATCGTGCATCAAACCTGGACTGGCATCTCGTTTCCTACATGATATTTTACATGTTTCATTGCCATTCTCCCAAATCTTCCCACCCTCTCCCTCTCCCACAGAGTCCATAAGACTGTTCTATACATCAGTGTCTCTTTTGCTGTCTCGTACAAAGGGTTATTGTTACCATCTTTCTAAATTCCATATATATGCGTTAGTATACTGTATTTGTTTTTCCTTCTGGCTTACTTCACTCTGTATAATAGGCTCCAGTTTCATCCACCTCATTAGAACTGATTCAAATGTATTCTTTTTAATGGCTGAGTAATACTCCATTGTGTATATGTACCACAGCTTTCTTATCCATTCATCTGCTGATGGACATCTAGGTTGCTTCCATGTCTTGTGTACCCCAGTGTTCATCGCAGCACTGTTTATAATAGCCAAGACATGCAACTGTGTTCTAAAGCCTACATTACTTGATTTCAGTAAAGAATATTTTAAAAATGTTTAGGCTATAAATTGATTTGGGTAATAAGAATATTTTTATGGATTAAACTAGCTTCTATTCATGCATTTGATAAAAACCATGAAGACATTTTACAATTAAAGTCTTTAGTCAAGGAAAAATAACTTGGGAAAGAATAACTAAATTTGGGAGAGGGATATATGTATGATTTTACTTTATATATGTCACAGTTATATGAGTATATACTATTAATTTTTTACCCAATTTTACCTATAAAAACTGAAACTCAAAAAGTGAAAGCAAGTTTGTTTACACTCTAGAGCATGTACTTTGGGTTAAAGTTCATAGTGTCACAATACAACTTTAATCCTCCACACAAACAAACATTAAGGGAATAGATCCCTTTTTCACAAAATAACAAAATTCATCTCACTTCTGAAAGTTAAAATTGCACTTATGGATAAAGTAGAATTTCACTGCCAATGAATAAGTAACAAGCAATTGAGGAATGGAGGAAGGAGGGAAGTGAAACAAGATGAAGAAAATCAGAAGGCATATAAAGCAATCTATTAACAGAGTTGTCTCTAAGGGATAGGATTATAGACTTTTGATTTTTACATTACACATTTTACATTATACAATATAATTTTTAACCCTGACTGTGGATTAATTTGTAATAAAAAAGGAGACAGTATTAAAAAAGACACCCCCTCCCCCCAAATTACTAATTCACTGACAATTCTGACATTTTGTAAGACAATCATTACATGTTCCTGAATAATTTACTCACAAGAAATGAAGAAAGGTCTTTAAGAAGTTAAACCAATTTGTACTTTGAGGTTAACAATAATTAAACAGTTCCAAAGTATATCTGATGGATTACTTATTTTAAAATATATTGCCTTATAAGAAGGCAGCACATCTAATGTTAGCTCTAAATAAGTATGTATTGGTCAATAAATACATTTACATTCAAAGTTTCCAATAATAAAATTGAAAGAAACAGTTTAAAAAATGCAGCATTAATTTTATCATGAAGATTATCTTTATGTAACATTTAAATATAATCCTCCCTGGTTAAATACATATAAAACTGGCTCCCTTCCAGTCACAGACACTATGCACTGATCTTTTTGAATTCCATTAGGAGGTTTATTTATTTGTAAGTTTAAGGTTTCTATTTTGAAATTGAGAACTTAGACTAATTGGACACATTTTCTTACCTATTGCATCACCTTCTACATTACAGGTAAGAAACCAAGATTTTGTGACCAGTAGGACTCCCTGGTAGCTCAGTTAGTAAAAAATCCACCTGCAATACAGGAGACCCCAGTTCAGTTCCTGGGTAGGGAAGATCCCCTGGAGAAAGGATAGGCTACCCACTCCAGTATTTTGGGCTTCTCTGGTGGCTCAGCTGATCCACCTGCAACGTGGGAGATCTAGGTTCAATCCCTGGGTTGGGAAGTTCCCCTGGAGAAGGGAACCCTCTCCAGTATTCTGGCCTGGAGAATTCCATGGATTGTATAGTTCATGGGGTCGCAAAGAGTTGGACACTACTGAGCGACTTTCACTTATGACTCCCTAGGTGGTGCTAGTGATAAAGAATCCACCTGCCAATGCAAGAGAAACAAAAGAGGTAGTTTCCACCCTTGGGCTGAGAAGATCCCTTGGGGTAGGAAATGGCAACCCGCTCCAGTATTCTTGCCTGGAAAATTCTGCCGACAGAAGAGCCTGACGGGCTACAGAACAAGCCAGAAAGAGCTGGACGTAATGGGGGAACTGAGCACACACACAGGTTATAAATAAATGTGAACAGTTGTTCTTTTTCTGTTTTAAGTAAATACTTTTCATAGTTTTTAGCTTACAATGGGTATGTATTGGTTTCATAATTAATACAACGAACATTTCTTAATGTGGGGAAGGCCCTATTGTATAGATTGGGCACCACTCCCTTCCCTAGAGACATCGACTAATTGCCTTTTTCTTTTTCCTCTCATATCCCATGTGCCGTTGGGAAAACGACAGCGACAGCGACCTTGAGAAACGAGGGGTGAGATGGCATCAGAAAGGTTGAAAAATGTCCTGATCTAAAAAAAGGCAGGCTGTGAGGTCAGAATGCGGCAAATGCAGTGCACTTTTGTGGGGGCAGACAGAGACAGACAGGAGGGAGGGGACATTTTCCTGTTGGTGGAAGTCGTCCTGAGATGCATTAAGGGGACAGGAAACCTGTGTCCAGTGGTGACATTTCCTTCCAGTGAGGTTCTAGGACGAGGCTCCAAGAGTCTCCAAATTTCTCTTGGAAATAGATAATTGTCTATATCCCACTGTGACATATAAAACATGATGAAACAGAAGCTTGAACAAAATAAGCATTCAGTAGTTTGTTACCAATTTTTCAGATGGCTCATTCTGTACTTGTTTTTGGTAAAGGCAGCATACAGAATATTGAAGACTGATACTGCCAATCAATAAGAAAAGTGTCTTACTTTCAACTCAGATATTTTAATAGGAAATTAGAATGTCCAGGCACATGCTACACATTATATTGGCAACAGAAAATGTTTTGTTTAAAATATTTTAAATTGAGTAATAACTTCACTTTGTTTCTTAACACATGATTGCATGGTTTACACAAAGTATTTCTAATTTGAATGGACTCTCATACTTTAAAACAGAGTTCTGACTTATAGATTGAAGAATAAAAGCCTGAAATTTCTTTCATGCTTATTTATGTGAGGATTTTTGATATTAAAACGGACCTTAAAAGTATAAATGAATCCATTTGTTCTACAAAGCACGGTAGCATTTGCCTCCATTTTCTATGGTGGAACTGTTGACAGAATGACAAAATTGAGGAAAGATCAAAGTAGATGCAAGTCAAGCTAAAATATTTTATCATAGCCTTTTAATTTTTTTTTTCAATTTTCTGTTTTCTTTTTTTTTGACTTTTTCTTCATTTTATTTTTTAACTTTACAATATTGTATTGGTTTTGCCATACATCAAAATAAATCCACCACAGGTATATACCATGTTCATGGATTGGAAGAATCAATATAGTGAAAGTGAGTATACTACCCAAAGCAATTTATAGATTCAATGCAATCCCTATCAAGCTACCAACAGTATTCTTCATAGAGCTAGAACAAATAATTTCACAATTTGTATGGAAATACAAAAAACCTCGAATAGCCAAAGCAATCTTGAGAAAGAAGAATGGAACTGGAGGAATCAACCTACCTGACTTCAGGCTCTACTACAAAGCCACAGTTATCAAGACAGTATGGTACTGGCACAAAGACAGAAATATAGATCAATGGAACAAAATAAAAAGCCCAGAGATAAATCCACACACATATGGGCACCTTATCTTTGACAAAGGAGGCAAGAATATACAATGGATTAAAGACAATCTCTTTAACAAGTGGTGCTGGGAAAACTGGTCAACCACTTGTAAAAGGATGAAACTAGAACACTTTCTAACACCATACACAAAAATAAAATCAAAATGGATTAAAGATCTAAACGTAAGCCCAGAAACTATAAAACTCCTAGAGGAGAACATAGGCAAAACACTCTCCAACATACATCACAGCAGGATCCTCTATGACCCACCTCCTAGAATATTAGAAATAAAATCAAAAATAAACAAATGGGACCTAATTAAACTTAAAAGCTTCTGCACAACAAAGGAAACTATAAGAAAAGTGAAAAGACAGCCTTCAGAATGGGAGAAAATAATAGCAAATGAAGCAACTGACAAACAACTAATCTCAAAAATATACAAGCAACTCCTACAGCTCAACTCCAGAAAAATAAATGACCCAATCAAAAAATGGGCCAAAGAACTAAATAGACATTTCTCCAAAGAAGACATACAGATGGCTAACAAACACATGACAAGATGCTCAACATCACTCATTGTCAGAGAAATGCAAATCAAAACAACTATGAGGTACCATTTCACGCCAGTCAGAATGACTGTGATCCAAAAGTCTACAAGCAATAAATGCTAGAGAGGGTGTGGAGAAAAGGGAACCCTTTTACACTGTTGGTGGGAATGCAAACTAGTACAGCCACTTTGGAGAACAGTGTGGAGATTCCTTAAAAAACTGGAAATATAATAGCTTTTTTAGTAAGCTGCCACAAATAAAAATTATTCTATGGTTATCTGAGATTTTAGATTCACTTTGAATCAAATTCATTAAAAGTTGGGACTCATGACAGCATTTTGGGAAATGTATGTGCTATAAAATTTTGTTTTAAATACTGGTTTTCTTATATGTTAGTACTGTGACATTAGCTAAGTCACTGAACTTTGACTTTCTCTTCTATAAAATGGGATTACCTGTTCTTCCTAGTACCTTGCCTGGTATGTACACTCAGAAAACTGATGGCCTCATTATTATTGTTGCTGTTATTCCCTGGCCTCATACATAATGTAAATAATGTGATCAGTTTTGTTAATTACTGTTCAATTGACTATTTGCAGTCATTCACTCCATAATTTTTCTGCAACAAAAATTAAGCTTTTCAATGGAACCTGAAGTTAACAATTTCTTTATACTAAAACTGATACTTGATATTCAATCAACTTGGGAGATTACCAATCACTGCTTTCTATTCCCTTTAAAGCCTCCCAAAGTAGACAAATTTCTGTAATTATTTTAACCAAGAGACACAGAGATTGAGATAAGGAAGAAAATGCTACATAATTAAAGGGTGACATTTTTAAGGGACATTTATGATTTCAAAATACAAACCTGTATATTTTTAAGTGGAAAACAAAAGGAACAAGAGTAATATTTTAATAATATAGTTTGAAAAGCAATTTCCTTGAAAGGAATTCATGAAAATCTTTAGCATGTCTTTCTGTGCCAAATGTATTTAAAAACTGTTAGTGTTTCAGTTGTTATTAAGCTAAATGGCCTTCAGTTCAGTTCAGTCACTCAGTTGTGGCCTGAGTTCCTTTGATCTACTGAAAGTGAAAATTATCTAAATATTACAAATAAGTCCTAAAAGTATTATCTGGTCTTATAATTGACATCAAAATGATTCTGATTTAATCCTACTGAAATGCCCTAAAACTTTTTGTTGGACATACATGAGTAGGTATAAAGACTTTCTTACTTATTAGTGTTTAGTGCCCAAACTAGCTACCTTTGGTGCTTTGTTGAGCTCCCTGATGTCACAGGATCATTAGTGTACCAAGAGCTATAGCATTATCTGAAAGACTGTGTGGAGGATGGACATGAATAATGTCAACTGTAATTTAGAGAGCTTGATATGTCATGTAACTTACACAGACAAATGTCAGACATGAGAATATCTATACAGACACTGGCTCCTGAACTGGCATAGTACCTGTTTCTGCCATCTTTGGAAGACAACACTTTGAAATGAGTGAGAGGGGACATGATTCCATGAAAGGATCCAATGGGACCAGTATCACTGACAAAAGAAAGCTCCCTCCAATTGGGCAGATGTCCACTAGTCAGGGCCACAATGAACAGTTTTCATTCTATCGAAAGTTTCTGCTGAGAGACCACTGACGTAGGGAAATTCTCATTCTGTTGTTGTGTTCATTTCTGCTTATTTTGAGTTGGGAAAGTTATGTGATAAGTGACTGCAATGTTAATACATCATTATATTTATACATCCTGGTCAGTGCTGGTCAAAGCTAATGCTGCAACTTCCTTCCCTGCCTTCCAGCAGAGGTGTCTGTGAGTGGCTCTCTGCCACATAAGCTCCAAGCCTGCCAGCATGTAGAAACATTCTATACAAATGTTTTCTTAGATGATTGCACCTAAAATACACTGAGATGGGGAAATTCAGTGAAGCTGAACTCAGTGAATCCTCTCCAGGCTCCACTCTAGACAAATATTTCTTTTGTGTTCTAAGCCTATCTGAGCGTAAGGCTTTTATTGAATAATTGATTTAGTGTATAGACTCAGATTCAAGACCACACTGATGTCTTTATACTAGTATCTTAGATATTGCTATCTCTTGAGCTTTCTTCTCAGTCTGAACAATATTTGTCTTATAGATATATGGAGGTGGATAGGAGTCTTTATTAATTCATTAATTAATTTGTTCTTTATTTTTGGATAGGAGTCTTTAAAATATACTCTTTTATGTCTTATTCTGAACCTACTCAAAACACAGGTTTTGAAACTAAAATTCTCCTTTCTTACAAATCATTGTTTTTGAACTTTAAAAACTCTTACTTTTAACTTAAATAGCCAAGAATATTTTCTCTTGTTCAACATTGGCATTTCTGCTGTGATAGTCCTGCTCTGAGTTAATGCATTAGAAGATCAAGTCTGAATGATTAGAGAATCATGGCATATACAATGACAATAACAGCAACATAAAATAATTACAGTGGAGACAAAAACATATTATTAATATATCCAAATAGTAACAAATTGCAACTGATTTCTCTATCTGGCTTTACAAAATAAAGCCTACTGTTTAAAAAGGATCAGAGAAGAAGAATATGCAGGATACTGGATTAAAGATTCCTCTCCCCTTGGTTTATAAAAAGAGTAATTTTTTAAACCTTTTTTAAAGTTAATTTTATTGAAGCATAGCTGCTTTGGGGTTCCCTCATGGCTCAGATTCTAAAGAACCTGCCTGCAATGTAGGAGATCTGAGTTTGATCCTTGCGTCAGGAAGATTCCCTGGAGAAGGGAATGGCTACCCACTCCTGTATTCCTGTCTGGAGAATTCCATGAACAGAGGAGCCTGAAGAGTCAGATATGACTGAGAGACTAGTACTTATTATAGTTGCTTTACAATGTTGTGTTAGTTTCTAAGGTATAGCAAAATGAATCAGTTATATGTATACATATATCTTCTCTTTTCTTGGATTTCTTTCCCATTTAGGTCACCATAGAGTACTGAGTAGGGTTCCCTAAGCTATACAGTAGGTTCTCATTATTTATTTATCTTATGTGCTTAGTCACTCGGTCATGTCTGACTGCAACTCCATGGACTGTAGCCTACCAGGCTGCTCTGTCCATGGGGATTCTCCAGGCAAGAATACTGGAGTGGGTTGCCATGCCCCTTCTCCAGGAGATCTTCCCAACCCAGGGATCAAGCCAGGTCTCCTGCATTGCAGGCAGATTCTTTATCATCTAAGCCACCAGAGAAGCCCATGAATACTGGAGTGGGTAGCCTATCACTTCTCCAGGGGATCTTCCCAACCTAGGAATCAAACTGGGGTCTCCTGCATTACAGGTGGATTCTTTACTGCTGAGCCACCAGGAAATATAAGGTATTAAACAGTTATTTTAACAGTTTGGGTCTTAGAAAAGCTCGCTCAGATGTAAAGGCAGTTCTTAACTATAAGACTTAATGTAAGTTTTGCCTTATTTTCTTGGGAATATTTCTTCTGATTCAAACCTACAGTGGCTTCCTTTTATTTTTCCCATAAAATCTAAACAATTTAGTACAGTACTCAGGGACGACTCTGACTTGACTCAACCCCATCTCTCCAGGCTTTGCTTTTGCTCGGTGCCTTCATGAATTGGACCCTCATGGCCCATTGACCTGCTCCTCTAGGCACATCCTGAGCTGTTTGGACTCCAAGATCTGCTTCAGCCCATTCCCTCCCCAGGCAGCCCTCCCTTCCTCCTCCCTGCATACTGCTAAGTTGCTTCAGTCGTGTCCAATTCTGTGCAACCCCATAGACAGCAGCCCACCAGGTTCCTCTATCCCTGGGATTCTCTAGGCAAGAACACCTGAGTGGGTTGCCATTTCCTTCTCCAATGCATGAAAGTGAAAAGGGAAAGTGAAGTCGTTCAGTCATGTCCGACTCTTCGTGACCTCATGGACTGTAGTCCACCAGGCTCCACCGTCCATGGGATTTTCCAGGCAAGAGTACTGGAGTGGGGTGCCATGCCTTCTCCTCCTCCCTGCATAAGCTGCCCCTATTAGTCCCTGAGTCTCTCAGCCTCTTTGCTCCGTCCAGTCATGAGAAATCTTCTGGCTCTCTCATCCCTTGCCTATGGCATTAGTTTAAGGCTACAATATATTAGGAATGCTTGTGTGGTGATAAGAGGACCAGACCCAGCAGGAGAAAACTTGGGTTTTATCTTGGTTTCAAGCATCCTGGCAAGATCATGTCAATTCTCAGGTCTGTCTGTGGATCCCAAAACTGGCAGTGCATTGTTTTCAGTCTGAGGTTTATTGACTAGAGATTTCTGCTCTTTGTGTATAGAACAATATTTTAAAGTAATTAACCTCCAATTAAAATAAATAAATTTATATTAAAAAAAAAAAAAGAAATTAAGTTTCAGTTCCCAATAGTGCTTTGTACTTAGAAATATTTGCTGAATCAAATACAACAACAGATAAGAAACAAGGAGTTTACTGATAAATGTAATGGGATAATGAGGAAAATGATGGTAAGTTTATTTATTTGACTAAATATCAATGTTAATAAATAGTATCTTATTGACAGAGAGTAGGCAAGGAGTTGGTTATGGGGCTTCCTTTCCCATCCCCTCTATCTCAGTCAACAATTGTGATTTCCTTTTCTTATACCTGCAGAATAAAATTTTTAACACTTTTTCTTTGTACAGTGAAGAAGAGGTAATATATAGAAGCTCATAGCAAAAGGGCTGTAGATTAACTACAAATTCATGTTTCATTTGACAAGCGTCTGACTAAGCTCAGAAAACTTTGCCAGTAAATACAAAATTAGATCACTTTATTCAAAAGAAGATACAAATATCTCAATTCCTAGACAACAAAGTAAACCTTTAGTATTTCAACAAGTGACATTTGGTGTTTTAGCTTGCTGCACAGCTTCATGTTGGTGAAGATTATCTATCTTTCTCTGGATAAAAATAATCTTACCTCTGTGCTTCTTAGCTCATCACACCTGTTATTCAACTATGTGCTCTTTGCTTGTGGTTACCTGAAATATTGAAAAAAAAAAAATAGAGTACAAATTAAATACAACTCAATAGCACTTTGTGAAACATAAATGTTAGACATTTAATTGATGACAGACACATACTTCATAAAACTATCAGCATGCAACTCCAGCTGCAAAAACTGAACAGCAATATGCCTAAGCTGGTTAGCAGCAAAAAAGTAAACCAATTACATTGACAAAAGCCACCATAAACAAAAAAAAAAATCATTTTTAAGAGATTAACAGTTTTGGCATTCATCCCTACCATCGAGTCTTTCATTTTCTTTGTTCCATCAAAATTTAGCTTACATTTGATGTTAACAAGAGTTGCATTACTATTATTGTTAATTTTAGTTCTGTTTATTACCTTGAGGGTTATATATTGTAAAATAATTTTGGTGCCTCTAGTTAACGTTAATTAGTTGTTTTAATAACCTATATACCTATTTGTTATGTTTTTGTAGGTTTACTTTTTTAACTATCAGGAACTTAATAACTGAGAATATTTAACATTACTGTTGCATAGCAAAATTACAGAGTTACTATTAGTGTTACCTGTTTTAACGTTTAGTCATCCTTTGAGTCCTGCGACATATTTCGTTAACAATCATCAGCCATCAAGTCTGATAGTCTCAAAAGAAATATCAGCCCTCTAAACTGCCTTCAAGGGAGGTGATATTTAGCACTGAAAATTACAAATAGAGTTTTTGAGGTTGAATAGCAACAAGTGGCCAGTGACACTGATGATTTGTTTGTCAAAACAAATTGTTGTAAACTACGCAAATGAAGACCACATATTCCTTTGAGTGAAAACAATAAAGTGAATCTACGCAATGCTTACATGTTGGATGGGATATTTAATGTGCGGGAAACTCAAAGGTTGAAGAACTAGGCATTTAGACAGTGGTAAGTAGTAATCTTACCTCTTTACACTCCATTACTCTTTCTCACGAGAGACAAGCTAATGCAAACAAGTCAACCAGAATTTGTGTTTAGCAAGATAAAGCTTAGAGGATAGTTTAAAATCCATTTATTATTCTAAATCCATTTTTTTCCATTAACATGTTATACATTAGTGTCTACTAACCATGATTCATGTAACAGTTTAGTTTTCTAACTTTTAAATTATTTAACAACCATAAGTTATTAGTACACTTTTAAAGTATTACACAAATATCTTAAAACAGGCTTGGGTTCATTTTTGTAATTTTTAAATAGAAAACATTTTAGGCATATCTTGAAGAAGAAATAAAGCAGGCATTTAAAGCTAGAAAACAAGTAATTCCAAATTTAGTTTTTACAAAAGCTTTCAGCTTTATTGACAAATTATGGCAAACATATTTGACAAATTGTGGTTTCCTATTTAGAGAAACTTACACATGGAACTTTATGTGTGTGTGTGTGTGTGTGTGTGTGTGTTTCCTTTTTAAACAAATACAGGTTAAAACACTAAACAAATTCAGTTAGCTACATACATACAGTAGCTTCTTGTTTGCAACCCCATTAAAACAGCATTTAAAATTAAATTTACAAACTTAATATCAAACAGCTTCATCTCTAACAGATATTAAAAGACAGGTTAAAACATCTTATCTACAACTTTTATTATAGCTAGTTCAAATGTTGTGTTACAGTCTTTTAGTAAACTTAAACAAAGTTTTTCTGATGGAGACTCAAAGTCTGTTAAGAGATTCATGCTCTTTGTTAAATTTGAAAAAAAAAAAAAAAAAAAGAGAGAGAGAGAGAAAAAGATTACACACAACAATGAAAACAACCCAGAGCATATCATCCTACTGAATGATGGTTTATAGACGATGCTTGCCAACATCTTTTTTAGTCTGTCTTGTAAAATAATAATAGTGTCATTGTCATGCCAACTGTATAGGGGAAATACAAGAAATATATGGGAGCAATCATGGGCAGTTATCCCTAGAATAGGAACAAAAAAAAGGACTATTACTTGTCATGTTGTTGTTTATGTGGAGACCACAGGCTATGAACTGTCTTTGAGGTGAGGTCACAGGTGAGGAGAACCCTCAGTATCTACCATAGGGGTGCTCCCTGTATCCCCCTCGGGCTGACCTTGACGGAGGTGCTTTCAGGCTGGAGTGAGTCGTGGCCCATTCTTCTGGTGCTATGAACAAGAGATAGATAGTAAAATTCATTTTGCTTCACAGTTATTGAAAGCAGTTACTTACAATGCAATAGTAGAAAAGAGAGTAAAGCATCTTAACACTGAAGGTCTAGCTTTACTACATGTTTCACATGGTGAGATCATCCAAAAAAGCATATATTTTGAAATGCAACCACTTAGAAATAAGCCAGCATGGCATTTTTCAAAGCACAGAAAGTTAAGAACGTTTAAACAGAAAGTCCATATTAAAAAAAAAAGAGGAGCATCAAGGTAAATCACCCCTTCCTTATTCTTTACACAGACTCCTAAAAGAAACTGGATAGGGGAAAACAGCAGTTTTTAGCCACTGATTAACATTAGAATAATCTAGAAATCTTGAAACGAAACCAGAACCAAAATGCCTAATGTCTGTTTTCTATCTCCAAAATCAAATGATTAGAAACTCTAAAGGTTGAGACCCAGGGTTTGGCATTTTTTACATGGTTCCCTAGATCAAGGGTCCCCAGCCTCTGGGCCATGGATTGGTACCTCCTGTCAGATCAGCAGCAGCATTAAGTTAGAAATAAAGTGCACTTGAATCATCCCCAAACCTTTCCCACACCCCTGGTCTATGGAAACATTGTCTTCCATGAAACCAGTCCCTGATGCCATAAAGGTTGTGGCCACCGATCAGGGTCAAAGTTTGAGGTTCATTGTGCTAAACTATCCAAGTTAGTGAAAGTAAGTTTCAGTAGCCAAATAAATGAAAAATCTTCTATCAGTTTTTCCAATAAACAAGTTGGAAAATAAAGAGGTATTAGTACACTAGGACAATTCATCGTTTATGTTTATTCTGACTTCCAGTAACCTCAATGTTCTGGGACCTGGCCAACAGACAAGAAAAGCAACCAAGCTTTTGGGTATTGTGAAAAATAGTTTCTGTAAAGTCTGTGTACCCATAAGGGAAACATAGTGCTTTTCCAAAGGGCCAAGGGGTCTGTGGTGATTTATACAGTCCCAGAAGCTAGGTTATTTAGGCCTTTCAATCAGAATTCAGTTCTTTATTAGAAAGCAGACTGGATTTTGGTGGGAGGAAATATGGGACTAAGAAGAGGAATTACTAGAAAGACACACACTGACATCGATAGCTGATATAAAAGGTGGTGGTAATGGAAATAACTGGAAAATCACTGCAGACTGAGGGCATATACCTCTGGAAAGTTCAAGTGCCTCTAAAAAATGTCTTCAGCAAACATAATAAGAAAAAATTTAAATTGTACTTACTATAAGGCAAGGAATAATGACCTACAATATAGAAAAATGAACAAAAGTTGGATCAATGTAGGGGAAAATAGCATTAAAGGGGTGAACATTAGGTGTCTAAGGATATCCTTCATTAGAATACCTTCATTACAAATGATATATGATGATAAATGAAGGGTTTCATCTCTTTCACTATTTATTCTTTATCGTCTGAGCCACAAGGGAAATGCTTTAAGGTACATGCTTATGTTTATTGCAATATATGTTGGGGCATAAAAGTGAGACCCTAGATAAATATGAGAAATGTTACTTTGGGTCAGAATATAGATATACCTGGATCAGGGGTTGGAAAACTAAGACCTTTGAGCCAGATTTGGCCAGCTGTCTGTTTTAATAAATGCAGTTTTTTTAGAATACAAGTATGCTTATTTATTAAAACATTGTATGTGGTTGCCTTTTCTCTACAAAGGAAGACTTGCTTGATTACTTTCGTGATTGTGACCATACTGGCGCAAAGCCTAAAGTATTTACACTCTGGACTTTTACAGGAAACACTTACAGGCCACAGTCCAGATCATGTTTTTTTGATGGGGGATTGTAGGTATTGGTCTTTTTCACAGTATCTCTTGAAGACAGGAACTTAAGTCTGAGCTGCTGGACTTTCTCAACATAGACATTTTGGAGAATAATGTTATCTGTGTACTTCATTGGAATTAAAGAAAAGTTTCTTTGATGTACTGGAAGGGAAAATAAATCTTGCTTCGAAGCTTGAAAGTGCCTTGTCAGCCTCATATAATGTGAATTTTATATTTTGTCTATGAATTATCAAGAATATGTCAATTTCTTCACCCTCTGGTGGTAGAAGATAAAATCTACCCTATTCTATTACTGTATTTAACAAAGGGAATGTACCACCTTTTGCTTCATTTGGTCTAAGGTGTTGAAGATCCCTGAGTTGCAATTTATGTGTTTTAGGAGCTGCAAATAATATAGGCTTCAAGTTTCCCAGGGGGTGGAAGTCCTGGATTATTTCTTAGATGCTGAATGTTCCTGCAGAAGAGCGAAACAACACAGTCGTAACTGCCACATCTACTCCCAGATTTGTCACATCTTTTAAACTGGCATAATCTTGGGGACGTGTCACAGAGCACAAAATAAAAACTCACTGACTTAGTTTTATTTGACTTTATCTAAAGCTCCAGGAGGCTTCCTTGGTGGCTCAGTGATAGTCTGCCTGCAAATGTAGAATTCACCAGTTCAGTCCCTGGGTCAAGAAGTTATCCTGGAGAAGGAAATGACAATCCACTCCGGTATTCTTGCCTGAGAAATTCCATGAATGGAGGAACCTGGCGAGCTACATTCCATAGGGTCACAAAAGAGTCAGATATGACTTAGCAACTACATAACAACAACTCTGCTGTCGCTGCTGCTGCTAAGTCGCCTCAGTCGTGTCTGGCTCTGTGCGACCCCATAGACAGCAGCCCACCAGGCTCTGCCATCCCTGGGATTCTCCAGGCAAGAACACTGGAGTGCGTTGCCATTTCCTTCTCCAATGCAGGAAAGTGAAAAGTGGAAGTGAAGTCGCTCAGTCGTGTCTGACTCTTAGCGACCCCATGGACTGCAGCCTACCAGGCTCCTCAGTCCACGGGATTTTCCAGACAAGAGTACTGGAGTGGGTTGCCATTGCCTTCTCCAACAACAGCTCTCCCGAACAGCAAACTGATGGTGGAGGTGTGGTGGCTGGGCGCCACCACTAGGGGCCCCTGGGCCGTTCAAAATGATCCGGATTCAAGTAGGCCCCCGGGACCCGCCAAGGGATCTCACCGTCAGAGGCCTCCAGCACAGGGCCGGTCCGGGCACCCGCCCTGGGTCGGGGGGGGTGCCCCTCTCGGGGGTGGGGGGGGGTGCCCCTCTCGGGGCTGGCAACCTCCAGCGCCAGTACCCGGAGCCGGGAGAACACTCCGGTACTGCTGTCCTACGCCCCCACGCGCAGCCTTGCGTGCCCAGCTGCCCCCAGGCACACGAAGGGCACTCCGCCCGGCGGGCCGCCGGCCAAGAGGCAGGGAGACTGCACCCCCGCGAGACGAGGCCAGTTCGGCGCCAGACTGGGGACGTGGGCGAGGTTGGCCCCTTGCGGGCCTGGGCAGTGCCGGCCGCGACTGGGGGCGGTGCGCCAGCACGGCGAGGGGCGCAGGCGCTCCGGGGGCCGGAAGACCGAGACGCGGCGGTCTGGCGGGAACACAGGCCACGCAGACACGGGGGTGGCCCGGGGGCGCCGGCCGGCCCAGCCACCCCGGAGCCTTCCGCGTCCCTGGCCCGCGGTCGGGGCCGGCGGGCGGCGGCCTCACCGCATGTAGCGGAGGCGCCCAGCCCGCCCTTCTCGCCTGTCTGTCCTCCGCAGAGCCGTCTTTTTCTAGCCCGACCCCAAGGCTCTCATCCTGGGGACACGCTCTCGAGCGAGGCGACCCAGCCGGGTCCGCACACAGGCTGCGGCTGGAGGCTCCTCAAGGCTGCGGGACTGCGGAGCCCGACCTCTCTTCCCCGCCCTGGGCTCACCACTGGGCCTGCCGGGCAAACGAGTGGCCCCACTTGCCGGGTGCCTGGCGGGCCCAGCAGGACCCTCCCCCGACTGACGGAAGAGGCATGGGCCCAAGTCTGTTCTTTTCTGCTTCACCCCAAATTCAGTCTCTGAGATTTAATTTGGTGTCAGGCTACAAAGGCCATATTCCACTTCAATGTTAACAAAAAAGGCAAACTGAAGTCCTCGCAGTCTAAGCGTCCTTACCATTAGCAGAAGAAATCAATTTCACTTAATTCAGATCTTGGGCCCGTTGTTTACATCTTTTCAATAATAAAAGGTCAGGGGAATACTATATCTATCTGTGCGTATTTCTTTGATCTATATTTTTCTTAATATCAGAATGGCTACATATAGTGAGTCACGTCTACACCACAATATAATAGAAGCCAGCTTCTCTCACTCAAGTTTTGGTCTTTGGGTCTGGACTGGAAAGCACTGACTCAATAAACAGTCTCCTTGGTCATGAATCATCTAGTGTGTCAGTGAGCCTTGTGTCGCCAGCCAATACCCTCACTGCTCACCAGAAGCTCTTGAATTAATTCAGAGAAATAAGTAATTTTTAGAAATTCAGAGTGATTTCAACTTAAGTCCACCATAGAACCTTGCACATAGGGATAGACAAATTATTATAAAGTGGTAATGATGGGAATTCTCTAAAATGTGAACTTACAAAGATCCAGGTGCACTTTGAATTTGTCTGTCTTCTTGCGATTCTTCTATTTAGAAGATAGAGTAGATTTAAAATATTTTAGGACTCCATACAAATTTCGGAGTCCTGGTCAAATGTTTCAATTCCTATGAAGGATGCTATTAAAAAATCATTGCAGACAATAAAATTTAGAGATCTTTCTTTTTACTTTTGGAAAATGATAAAGTAAAATTCTCTCAATATCAAGATCATTGTTTCCTGAGAAGCACTAGCTACTCTATGCATATGAATAGAGCAAATAAATACATTTTTCCTTAGAAAAGGTAACACACTCACTGCCAAGTTGGAAATTACTGGAATGGTT
This sequence comes from Bos mutus, assembly GCF_027580195.1. Taxonomy (NCBI): domain Eukaryota; kingdom Metazoa; phylum Chordata; class Mammalia; order Artiodactyla; family Bovidae; genus Bos; species Bos mutus. The sequence goes on along the minus strand of NC_091639.1, from coordinate 49,580,544 downwards.
TACTGAATTGTGACTCAGGAAAAAGCAAATAAAGATATGAGAAGTAGAGTTCAACTGATTTGATCAAATCCCTACCATTTCTGGTTGGGTTTCCCAATCCAGATTTTAATGTACCTTACAGTATATAATGAAAGCTGAGCTCCAAAGAACTTATGCTTTTGAACTGTAGTGTTGGAGGAGACTCTTGAGAGTCCCTTGGACTGCAAGGAGATCCACTCAGTGTATCCTAAAGGAAATTAGTCCTGAATATTTGTTGGAAGGACTTACACTGAAGCTGAAACTCCAATACTTTGGCCACCTGATGCAAACTGACTCATTTGAAAAGACCATGATGCTGGGAAAGATTGAAGGTGGGAGGCGAAGGGGATGACAGAGGATGAGATGGTTGGATGGCATCACCAACTCAATGGACACGAATTTGGGTAAACTCTGAGAGTTGGTGATGGACAGGGAGCCTGGCATGCTGCAGTCCATGGAGTCACAAAGAGTCAGACAGGACTGAGTGACTGAACTGACTGACAGTATATGATAGGAAGGAAAGTAGGCAAATAAAGCATTCATTAAATAAAATTTTCTTGTTTTTCCTTCAGATCTCATATGTGCCAGTCCTTATACTAAGCCCTGCATATGAAGATGGTTTAAAGAGCCTTGAGGAGACCACAGGACAACACTAACATGTCATAAATTACGACAGTTGTAATAGACATTTGAGGAAAACACTGAGGAAAGCCTGCAGAAGGGAGTTACTAACTTCCATCATTCAATTGACTTGGATTGAACTCTAACACTGAATCAAATAGCTTATTTTCTGAGTAAATATATGGCACGACTAAGAATTCAGGCCCTGTTTAACCCAGAGAACTCATATTCTTTAAAATGTTGCCTGTATTAATTATTTTGTACCGAAATGGAGCAGGACTCTATGATCCTTGCCCACATCCCCAGCCCCAACCATGCCTTCTGCCTGCCTTTTGCTTGTGGAAAACTTTAGTCAAAGAATAAATTTAATCAGAGAAGTGAGAAATGCTGAAGCAAAGGAAAACAGTCTAAGGAGACAAATAATAATAACGTAGTCATTAAACATAGTCAAGGACGTTTAGTTGTTTCTCAAAGGCTATAGATAATATTCTGAGCCATATCCTGTGAGCTGTCTTATAGATACCAAAACACCAGGTGGAGAAGTTAACTACATGATGACCAGACTGTACCCAGGACTTGCAAGATGATGTTCTCTGATTGCTGTAGAGATACTATGAACATTGAGGTTGTTAGAGGGGAAATGAAGCTCAGGAACAAGGTGCCAATTTATGAAAAGTCTGTATTATTTACCTGGAAAATAAAATTTTAATGTTTATGCTCCCAGTAGTAGGTTTAACATGCTATCTTCAGAGTAAATTGACATTAGAGAGCAGTTCAGAAAGAACATAGTGCGTCATAAAGATTATCTAGGGCATAGCTCTTATGCTCACATTTTGCTAGATAACTAGTTGCTTATATTTCTGAGATATGAAAAAGAATATCAAAATTTTTTAATCACACTGCAACAAAAAAGACAGCTCTTGTCACTTATTTTTCACATACTGCAAACCAATTTGCAAAAAGTGCAGATTAATGTGAGAAACCTAAATTGATCTCTATTATTACAAATCACAAGTGTCTGTAGTTTCCCATCATATAATCATAAAAGAGCATTATAACAGATTGATTAAAGTTCACATTGGCTCTGAGCCACTCAGTTTGTTGGACTCAGATTTCTCATTTCTTAAAGGAATATCATTCTATTTAAAAGCATCTTTCAAATATTTAAGAACATGTTGCTTTATGGCTATTTATTCCCAAAGAGAATATGTTAAGTTAGATGCTTTTTAGTTATTGTAAGACTCTATAATAATAATGCAAATTTTCATTATTTAATTATAAAATACCTATCCTGCTAAAAAGATGAAGATACACCTACTAGGGGTCATGTATAGTGCTAGGCATTTTATGTATTTTATTAGCAAATACAATTTTCTTGCAAGATAGTTGCTAGTGTTATCTTCCTTTAAGATGAGAAAGCAATAACTCAGAAAGTTTAGTAGCTTTCCTAACATATATATGGAATTCCTTGCTAAAATTTGGGACTTCATCTTAAATGTGCTACAAGAGTATAGAACATATATATTTGTAATTGTCTCACCATCTTTCCACCCAGTGAGCAGACGGTAAAGCGTCTACCTGCAATGTGGGAGACCCGGGTTCGATCCCTGGATAAGGAAGATCCCTGTAGAAGGAAATGGAAACCCACTCCAGTACTCTTGCCTAGAAAATTCCATGGATGGAGGAGCCTGGTGGGCTACAGTCCATGGGGTCACAAAGAGTCGAACATGACTGAGCAACTTCACTTTCTTTCATTTTCTTTTATCTGAAGGAAGCCCCTGGATTCCATTCTCTTTTTACTTTGCTTGGTTAGCAAATAAGACAATTTATTTTACTCCTCTCTGATGGTATAATAATTGGTGAGTCCAACAACAAATAATTGATGAGCTAAATGTGTGAGAATGTAGCTTTAATTTTGTTAACCAAAATGTGGGCTGCTTGAAGTGAATTTGCTGAGGGGAAAATCTAGGTGTATATTTATCCAAAGTGAAAGTCATTTTTAGCCTATCTGCTCTGAACTTTTTATAATATTAATGAAATATTGGAACCTAAAGGTTCAACCATTTCTTTCACACAATTTGTATTGTCATTATATGTAATTGCAGAGTTTATTGTTTTAAGACATAAAGGGTAAAATCAAAGAGTAATGAGGGGGAAATATGACTGACCGATATCTCTTTTCAGAGATGAACATAATGAGTTACGTTTTAAGAAGTGACAACTACAAATTGACAGTCGCCATCTACCACTAGAAGGACTAAACCATGTACTGCTGCAGCTGTTGATTTTCAACACCCCCTGAAAGAAGTGCATGATGGAGAGCAGAAATGAGGCATTCTTTGAGCAAAAACTAGAAGAACGGGTCTTCAGGTATCTAGGTATTTTCAGGAACCAATTTTATAAGCCTGATCTGCCTTTTCATGCCTAGCAAAGTACCAACATTCTTAATAGTGATGACTACTTCTTGTGACTGGCACAGAAAGTGAACGTGAAGTTGCTCAGTCATATCTGATTATTTGTGACCCCATGGACTGTAGCCTATCAGGTTCCTCAGTCCATGGGATTTTCCAGGCAAGAATATTGGAGTGGGTTGCCATTTCCTTCTCCAGGGGATCTTCCTGACCCAGGGATCAAACCCAGATCTCCCACATTGCAGGCAGACGCTTTACGGTCTGAGCCACCAGGGAAGTGACTGGCACAAGCCCTCAGAATAAGATATGTGCTTGACTGCATGTACTCCCGTCTTCATCAAAATTACGTATATACTGATCTTCCCACCTAACCTCTTTGGAATTAGAAACAAGTAACACTTGGGATAATCCACTTAGAGAATAATTAAGCTATTCCAATCCAAACTCTATGGCTTAGAGGGTAAAGCGTCTGCCTGCAATGCAGGAGACCTGGGTTTGATCCCTGGGTAAGGAAGATCCCCTGAAGAAGGAAATGGCAACCCACTTCAGTACTCTTGCCTGGAAAATCCCATGGACAGAGAAGCCTGGTAGACTACAGTCCATGGGATCACAAAGAGTCAGACACGACTGAGCAGCTTCACATGATAGGTACTTGGTAATTGTTTATTGAATAAACTATTATATTTAAATATTTTGCATGTTCATTTTGTACCCAAAAAGAAGCCACAGGCCTCCCTCAGATGTATCCTTCAGCTTGAATGAAAGTCCTGTTAGTCCTAACCCATGGACAGAGGATCCTGGCAGATTCCTCTGTCCATGGGGGTCACAACAGTTGGATATGACTTAGCAACTAAGCAACAACAACAACAACCTGTTAGTCCTATAGCCAGTCCTGTGTTTGGGTTCTAGTTCTGCCTCTTTCTTGTGGAAAAGCATCTTTGACAAGTCAGCAAGTCTTTTCATCTACATATTGATGGTGTATTTTAATTGTCACAAACCATTGTGAGCTTCTGACATGCATATCTAAATGCCTGCGGAATATCTCCTCGAGTGTCTCAAAGTCATTTTTTTAAAAAATTAAACTCTTTCTCCATGCTACTTAATGCTCTAAATTGCATATTTTAGTGACTAGCACTATTACCAACAACTTACCTAGTTGCATATCAAAAACCCTCAGCATCCTCTGAAGTTTGCTCAGTATATCTAAGCAATCATCAGGCTTTATCTTTTCTCAACCATTTAATTCACCCATTTCTTTCTATTCCTACTAATCCTATCCATGCCAAGCCATTATCATCTTTGCCCAGAGTATATATACAATTACCTTGTTATTGTTTTGTTTTCCCATTATTTTAAGCATCTATACATGTATATGTAAGTATATATGTATATGCCATAATTATATATGTTTTATTATACATATGCACACACATTATACACATACATATATATATTATATATATATATATATATATACACACATATACAGTAGAGTGTATATATATATATATTCTCTACTGTTGTGTGTGTGTATACATTATTCTTCTCCATCTTCTTGAGAGAAGGACTTGTCCAAGTACAATTAGTTATTCTTATTCAGTTGCTCATGCAGCACACTTAAGATAAAGTCCCAAATTTTTAGTAAGGATTTCCATGCAGGGCCAAACATGGTCTGACTCTTGACTCTATTTTATAAAATTAGAGTTGATGATTTGGTGATCATGTGAAGAATATAAGTATTCTATATTGCTTATTGAAAAAAAATTCTATGGTTTCAAAATACAAGTAATGTTATTGATAAAGGTAAGACTTTAAAATCTTTTAAAAATGGAAAGTCATTTTATTATTGCATGGAAATGGACAAATTAGGGAAAAGAATGAGTAGAATACATTAATTTAATATTTCAAGTACAAAAGACCCAAATTGAGATACCTATTAAATATTGGCAAATGAAAAATTTCACTTTGCTTAATTTATTGAGAAAAACATTGCATTTTCCCTAACAATGAGCAAATATTATAGATTATATTTTTTGATCACTTACTATTTTGGTTCATCTTAAGAATGATTATTTCTGGTAAACCTCCCACAAGTTGGAGACGGGTTGGGTCTTTGGGAATTTTGAAGTGCTTCTCTTGGCTATTGAGATTGTTGTTATTTGGTCACTAAGTTGTGTTCAACTCTTTGTGACCTCATGAACTGCAGCATGACAGGCTTCTTTGTCCATCACTATTTCCCTGAATTTGCTCAAGCTCATGTCCATTGAGTCAATAATGACAGGAACTTCTTCTGAATACTGATATTTTCCTGAAACACTGAGACCCATTTAAGTCTTTGAAGAAGTTCTTAGGTGAAGTCCCTAATGATTGGCATAACATCCCTCTCCTTTGTGCTTGTGCTATTTATTTTTATTTTTAATTTATTGATTAAAAATAATTTATATTATAGTTGATTTATGATGTTGTTAGTTTCAGGTGTACAGCAAAGTGATTCATGTATCTATTCTTTTCAAATTATTTTATCATTTATATTGTTACATAATACTGAGTGGAATTTCCTATGTTATACATTAGGTTCTTGCTGGTTATCCATTTTAAACAGAGCAGTGTGTACATGTCAACCCCAAACTCCCTAACTATCCTTGCCCCCCCAACCATTCCACTTGGTAACCATAAGTTTGTTCTCAAAGTCAGTGAGTCTGTTTCTGTTCTGTATCATTTTTTAAAAGATTCTGCATATAAGTGATCTCATACAATATTTCTCTTTCTTTGTCTGACTTATTTCACTCCATGACAAATCTTTAGGTTCATCCATGTTGCTGCAAATGGTATTATTTCATTGTTTTTAATGGCTGAGTAATATTCCATTGTGTATATGTATATATATTCACATCTTTATCCATTTTTATTTCGATGGACATTTAAATTGCTTCCATACCTTGCCTATTGTAAACAGTGTGCTGTAATAAGCATTGGGGTGTATGTATCTTTTCAGACTATACTTTTCTCCAGATACATGCCAAGGAGTGGATTTGCAGGGTCATATGATAGCTCTGGGGAGAAGGCAAGGGCACCCCACTCCAGTACTGTTGCCTGGAAAATCCCATGGATGGAGGAACCTGGTAGGCTGCAGTCCATGGGGTCGCTAAGAGTCGGACATGACTGAGCGACTTCACTTTCACTTTCCACTTTCATGCATTGGAGAAGGAAATGGCTACCCACTCCAGAGTTCTTTCCTGGAGAATCCCATGGATGGAGCAGCCTGGTAGGCTGCAGTCCATGGGGTCGCACAGAGTCAGACACGACTGAAGTGACTTAGCAGCAGCATGATAGCTCTGGGTCTTCCCTGGTAGCTCAGCTGGTAAAGAATCCACCTGCAATGCAGGAGATCACAATTTGATTTCTGGGTCAGGAAGACCCCCTGGAGAAGGGTTAGGTTACTCACTCCAGTATTCTTGGGCTTCCCTGGTGGCTCAGATGGTAAAGAATCTGCAAGCAATGTGGGAGACCCGGATTCGACCCCTGGGTTGGGAAGATCCCCTGGAGGAGAGCATGGCAACCCTCTCCAGTATCTTGCCTGGAGAAACCTGTGGACAGAAGAGCCTGGAGGGCTACAGTCCATGGGGTCACAAAGAGTTGAACACAACTGAGCGACTAAGCACAGTGCAGCACATGGTAGCTCTATTTTTAGTTTCTTAAGGAGCCTCCACACTGTTTTCCATAGTGGCCAACCCAATTCATATTCCTATGAACAGTGTAGGAGGGTTTCCATCTCTCCACACCTTGTCCAGCATTTATTGTTTGTGGATCTTTTGATGACAGCCATTCTGACAGGTGTGAGGTGATATCTCTTAGTTTGATTTGCATTTCTCTAATAATTAGCAGTGTTGAACATCTTTTCATGTGCCTCTTGGCTATCTATATGTCTTCTTTGGAGAAATGTCTGTTTAAATCTTCAGCCCATTCTTTGATTAGGTTGTTTGTTTTGATGATGGTAAGTCTCATGAGCTGCTTGTGCATGTTAGAAACTAATTCCTTGTTGGTCACAATGTTTGCAAATATTTTCTCCCATTCTGTGGGTTGTCTTTTTGCTTTGTTTATGGTTTCCTTTTCTGTATTAAAGCTTGTGTGTTTAATTAAGTCCTATTTGCTTTGCTTTTATTTCTATTACTCTGAGAGATGAATCTTTATCTTGATCCTGTGACTCATGTCAGAGACTGTTCTAACTATATTTTCATCTAAGAGTTTTATTATGTCCGGTTTCATATTAGATTTTTAATCCATTTTGAGTTTATTTTTGTGTATGGTGTTAAAGAATAATATAATTTCAATTTTTTTTCTGCATAGTTGTCCAGTTTTATCAGCACCATTTATTGAAGAGAATGTCCTTTTCCCATTATATAGTCTTGGCTTCATCATCATAGATTCTTTGACCATAGGTGCATGGGATTATTTCTGAGCTTCTCCTGTTCTATTCATCTATATTTCCATTTTTGTGCCAACAACATACTGTTTTGATGACTATAGCATTGTAGTATAGTCTGAAGTCAGAGAGTCTGATTCCTCCAGCTCTATTTTCCTTTCTCAAGATTTCTTTGGGTATTTGGGGTTTCTTTTCTCTCCATACACATTAAATTTTGTCTCTAGTTCTATGAAAAATGGCACTGGCAATTTGATTGGGATTGCATTGCATCTGTAGATGGCTTTGGGTAGTATAGTCATTTTGACAGTACTAATCAAGAAGACTCTTGATAGTCCCTTGGACTGCAAGGAGATCCAGCCAGTCCATTCTAAAGGAGATCAGTCTTTTAGGTAGATATATTCCTAAGTATTTTATTCTTTTCATTGCAATGGTGAATGGAATTTTTTCCTTAATTTCTCTATTTTCTCATTATTAGTGTATAGGAATGCAAGGGATTTCTGTGTGTTGATTATATATCCTGCAACTCTACTATATTCATTGATTAGTTCTAGTAATTTTCTGGTGGAGTCTTTAGGATTTTCTATATAGAGGATCATGTCATCTGCAAACAGTGAGTTTTACTTCTTCTTTTCCAACTTGGATTCCTTTTATTTCTTTTTCTGCTCTGATTGCTGTGGCCAAGACTTCCAAAACTATGTTGAATAGTAATGGTGAAAGTGGGCACTCTTGTCTTCTTCCTGACTTTAGAGGAAATGCTTTCAATTTTTCACCATTGAGGACAATGTTTGCTGTGGGTTTGTCATATATAGCTTTTATTATGTTGAGGTATGTTCCTTCTATTCCTGCTTTCTGGAGAGTTTTTATCATAAATGGATGTTGAATTTTGTCAAGGGCTTTCTCTGCATCTATTGAGATAATCATATGGTTTTTATTTTTCAATTTGTTAATGTGGTGTATTACATTGATTGATTTGCGGATATTGAAGAATCCTTGTATCCCTGGGATCAAGCCCACTTGGTCATGGTGTATGAACTTTTTAATGTGTTGTTGGATTCTGATTGCTAGAATTTTGTTAAGGATTTTTGCATCTATGTTCATCAGTGATATTGGCCTGTAGTTTTCTTTTTTTGTGGGATCTTTGTCAGGTTTTGGTATTAGGGTGATGGTGGCCTCATAGAATGAGTTTGGAAGTTTACCTTCCTCTGCAATTTTCTGGAAGAGTTTGAGCAGGATAGGTGTTAGCTCTTCCCTAAATTTTTGGTAGAATTCAGCTGTGAAGCCGTCTGGACCTAGGCTTTTGTCTGCTGGAAGATTTCTGGTTACAGTTTCAATTTCCATGCTTGTGATGGGTCTGCTAAGATTTTCTATTTCTTCCTGGCCCAGTTTTGGAAAGTTGTACTTTTCTAAGAATTTGTCCATTTCTTCCCTGTTGTCCATTTTATTGGCATATAAATGCTGATAGTAGTCTCTTATGATCCTTTGTATTTGTGTGTTATCTGTTGTGATCTCTCCATTTTCATTCTAATTTTATTGATTTGGTTTTTCTCCCTTTGTTTCTTGATGAGTCTGGCTAATGGTTTGTCAATTTTATTTATCCTTTCAAAGAACCAGCTTTTGGCTTTGTTGATTTTTTGCTATGGTCTCTTTTGTTTATTTTGCATTTATTTCTGCCCTAATTTTTAAGATTTCTTTCCTTCTACTAACCCTGGGGTTCTTCATTTCTTCCTTTTCTAGTTGCTTTAGGTGTAGAGTTTGGTTATTTATTTGACTTGACACTATTAGATGGAGAAATATGCCATGTTCATGGATTGGAAGAATCAATATAGTGAAAATGAGTATACTACCCAAAGCAATTTATAGATTCAATGCAATCCCTATCAAGCTACCAAAGGTATTCTTCACAGAGCTAGAACAAATAATTTCACAATTGGTATGGAAATACAAAAAACCGCAAAAAGCCAAAGCAATCTTGAGAAAGAAGAATGGAACTGGAGGAATCAACTTGCCTGACTTCAGGCTCTACTACAAAGCTACAGTCATCAAGACAGTATGGTATTGGCACAAAGACAGAAATATAGATCAATGGAAAAAAATAGAAAGCCCAGAGATAAATCCACACACAAATGGACACCTTAGGCAAGAATATACAATGGATTAAAGACAATCTCTTTAACAAGTGGTGCTAGGAAAACTGATCAACCACTTGTAAAAGAATGAAGCCAGAACACTTTCTAACACCATACACCAAAATAAACTCAAAATGGATTAAAGATCTAAACATAAGATCAAAATGGATTAAAGACCAGAAACTATAAAACTTCTAGAGGAGAACATAGGCAAAACACTCTCTGACATACATCACAGCAGGATCCTCTATGACCCACCTCCTAGAATATTGGAAATACAAGCAAAAATAAACAAATGGGACCTAATTAAACTTAAAAGCTTCTGCACAACAAAGGAAACTATAAGCAAGGTGAAAAGACAGCCTTCAGAATGGGAGAAAATAATAGCAAATGAAGCAACTGACAAACAACTAATCTCAAAAATACACAAGCAACTCCTACAGCTCAATTCCAGAAAAATAAATGACCCAACAAAAAATGGGCCAAAGAACTAAATAGACACTTCTCCAAAGAAGACATACAGATGGTTAACAAACACATGACAAGATACTCAACATCACTCATCAGAGAAATGCAAATCAAAACCACTACGAGGTACTCTTTAATGCCAGTCAGAATGGCAGCGATCCAAAAGTCTACAAGCAATAAATGCTGGAGAGGGTGTGGAGAAAAGGGAACCCTCTTACACTGTTGGTGGGGATGCAAACTAGTACAGCCACTATGGAGAACAGTGTGGAGATTCCTTAAAAAACTGGAAATAGAACTGCCTTATGATCCAGCAATCCCACTGCTGGGCATACACCCTGAGGAAACCAGAAGGGAAAGAGACACGTGTACCCCAATGTTCATTGCAGCACTGTTTATAATAGCCAGGACATGGAAGCAACCTAGATGTCCATCAGCAGATGAATGGATGAGAAAGTAGTGGTACATATACACAATGGAGTTTTACTCAGCCATTAAAAAGAATACATTTGAATCAGTTCTAATGAGGTGGATGAAACTGGAGCCTATTATACAGAGTGAAGTATGCCAGAAAGAAAAACACCAATACAGTATACTAATGCATATATATGGGATTTAGAAAGATGGTAACAATAACGCTGTGTACGAGACAGCAAAAGAGACACTGATGTATAGAACAGTCTTTTGGACTCTGTGGGAGAGGGAGAGGGTGGGATGATTTGGGAGAATGGCATTGAAATATGTATAATATCATATATGAAACGAGTCGCCAGTCTAGGTTCGATGCACGATACTGGATGCTTGGGGCTGGTGCACCGGGACGACCCAGAGGGATGGTATGGGGAGGGAGGAGGGAGGAGGGTTCAGGATGGGGGACACATGTATACCTGTGGCAGATTCATTTCTATATATAGCAATACCAATACAATATTGTAAAGTTAAAAAATAAAATTAAAAAAAAATAAAGGAGATCAGTCCTGGGTGTTCTTTAGAAGGAATGATGGTAAAGCTGAAACTCCAGTACTTTGGCCACCTCGTGTGAAGAGTTGTATCACTGGAAAAGACTCTGATGTTGGGAGGGATTGGGGGCATGAGGAGAAGGGGACAACAGAGGATGAGATGGCTAGATGGCATCACCGACTCGATGGATGTGAGTTTGAGTGAACTCCAGGAGTTGGTGATGGACAGGGAGGCCTGGCGTGCTGCAATTCATGGGGTCGCAAAGAGTCAGACATGATTGAGTGACTGAACTGAACTGAACTGAACTGAATCCTTTCAATTGGAGAACATGGTATATCTTTTCATTTGTTTGTGTAATATTTAATTTCTTTCATCAACATATTATTGTTTCAGAGTACAATAAAATTGTTTCAGAGTACAATAAAATTGTCTCTTTAGGCATGCTTATTCCTAAATATGCATTTATTTAGAAATGGCAGATTTAGAAAAGGCAGAGGAAATAGAGATCAAACTGCCAATATCTGGTGAATCATAGAAAAGCAAGAGAGTCCCAGAAAAACATCTACTTCTGCTTTATTGAATATGCCAAAGCCTTTGTGTATACAACAAACTCTGGAAAATTCTTAAAGAAATGGGAATACCAGACCACCTTACCTGCCTCCTAAGAAATCTGTATGCAGGTCTAGAGCAACAGTTAGAACTGGACATGGAACAACAGACTGGTTCCAAATTGGAAAAGGAGTACATCAAGGTGGTATATTGTCACCCTGATTATTTAACTTATACGCAGAGCACATCATGTGAAATGCTGGGCCGGATAAAGCACAAGCTGGAATCAAGATTGCTGGGGAAAATATCAATAACCTCAGATATGCAGATGACACCACCCTGATGGCAGAAAGTGAAAAGGAACTGAAGAGCTTCTTGATGAAAGTGAAAGAGAAAAGTGAAAAAGCTGGCTTAATACTCAACATTCAAAAAAAGATCATGGGGAGCACATGTATACGTGTGATGGATTCATTTTGATATTTGGCAAAACTAATACAATTATGTAAAGTTTAAAAATAAATAAAAAAAAAAAAAAAAGATCATGGCATCCAGTCCCATAACTTCATGGAAAATAAGTGGGGAAACAGAAACAGTGACAGACTTTATTTTCTTGGGCTCCAATATCACTGCAGATGGTGACTGCGGCCATGAGATTAAAAGATGCTTGTTCCTTGGAAGAAAAGCTATGACCAACCTAGACAGCATATTAAAAGCAGCGACATTACTTTGCAAACAGAGGTCTGTCTAGTCAAAGCTATGATTTTCCCAGTAGTCATGTATGGATGCGCTGCTGCTGCTGCTAAGTTGCTTCAGTCGTGTCCGACTCTGTGTGACCCCAAAGATGGCAGCCCACCAGGCTCCCCCATCCCTGGGATTCTCCAGGCAAGAACACTGGAATGGGTTGCCATTTCCTTCTCCAATGAGTGAAAGTGAAGTAGCTCAGTCGTGTCCGACTCTTAGCAACCCCATGGACTGCAGTGTGTGCATGTGAGAGTTGGACAATAAAGGAAGCTGAACACCAAAGAATTGATGCTTTTGAATTGTGGTGTTGGGGAAGACTCTTGAGAGTCCCTTGGACTGCAAGGACATCAAACCAGTCAGTCCTAAAGGAAATCAGTCCTGAATTTTCACTGGAAGGACTGATGCTGAAGCTGAAGCTACAATACTTTGACCATCTGATGTGAAGAACTGACTCTGGAAAAGATTGAAGGAGGGAGAGAAGGGGACAACAGAGGATGAGATCATTGGGTGGCATCACTGATTCAATGGACATGAGTTTGAGCAAGCTTCAGGAGTTGGTGATGGACAGGAAAGCCTGGAGTGCTGCATGAAGTCCATGGGGTTGCAAAGAGCTTTACATGACTAAGTGATTGAATTGAACTGATTCCTAGGTATTTATTTTATTTTTTGGTAAAAAGGTAAATGGGATTGTTTCTTGAATTTCTTTCTTATCTTTTTATCTTTATCTTTTATCTTAACTATCATATTGTTAGTATGTTAGAAATGCAACAGTTTTGGGTATTAAATTTGTACCCTGCAAAGTTACCAAATACATTGATGAGGTCTAGTAGTTACTGATAGCCCCTTTAGGATTTTTTATGTATAGTATCATGTCATCTGCAAACAGCGACATATAATTTCTTCTTTTTATATTTGGATTCTTTTTATTTATTTTTTCCTCTCTGATTTCCATGGCTAGGGCTTCCAAAACTATGTTGAATAAAAGTGATAAGAGTAAGCATCCTGGTCTTCTTTCTGACCTTAGAGGAAATGCTTTTTGCTTTTCACCATTGAGAGTAATGTCTTCTGTAGCTTTGTCTCTATGACCTTTATTATTTTAATGTAGGTTCCTTCTATGCCTACTTTCTGGAGAGTTATTATCATACATGGGTGTTGAAATTTGTCCAAAGATTTATATGCATCTCTTGACATAATCCTATGATTTCTATTCTTTAAATTGTTGATGTTGTGTATCACATGGATTGATTTTTGAGAATGTTGAAAAATTCTTCACCCCAGACCTCATCATGGTGTATGATCCTTTTAATATATTGTGGGATTCAGATTACTAGTATTTTGTTGAGGGTTGTCCTATCTAGTTCATCAATGATATTAGTCTATAATTTTCTTTTGTTGTGTATCTTTTTCTGATTTTGGTATCAGTGTAATGGTGGTCTCTTAGAATGAGTATAAATGTTTTCCTTCCTCTGAGGTTTTTTTTGTTTTTGTTTTTTTAAATAGTTTCAGAAGGATAGATGTTAGCTCTTCCCAAAATGTTTGATTGAATTTGGCTGTGAAGATTCTTGAACTTTTTTTTTTTTTTTTTGAGAATTTTTAAATTAAAATTTATATTTCAGTACTTGTGGTTAGTCTTTTTATATTTTCTATTTCTATCCATTTCAATCTTGGGTGATTGTACCTTTCTAAGAGTTTGCTCATTTCTCCAAAGTTGTTCATTTTATTTACATACAGTTTCTTGAAGTATTCTCTTGTACTCATCTGTATTTGTGTGGAGTCTGTTGTAATTTTTCCTTTCTAATTTTATTGAATTGAGTTCTTTCCCTTTTTTATGAGTCTAGCTAAAAGTTTAATAATATATTTTTTTATCTTTTCAAAGAACCAGATTTTCATTTCATTGATCTTTGCTATTGTTTTCTTCATATTTATTTCGTTTAATTTTACTTTGATTTTTCTGATTTTTTTCCCTTTTACTAGCTTTAGGTTTTATTGTTCTTTCTATAGTTGTTTCAGGTGTAAGGTTAGATTTTGTTTATTTGTTTCCTGAGGTAAGATTGTACTGCTATTATAATAGCTTCCCTCTTAGAACTGCTGAGTTTTGCATCCCATAGGTTTTGGATCATTGTGTTTTTTGTTTTCATTTGTCTCTAGGCATTTTTTTTTTAATTTTCCTTGACTTCTTCAGCGATCCATTGGTTGTTTAGTAGCATATTATTTAACCTCCACTTTTTGTGTGTTTTATGCAATTTTTTTTCCTTGTAGTTTATTTGTGGTGGTTGGAATTATTGTGGTTGGAAAAGCATTGTGGTGTTTGATAGGATTTCAGTTTTCTTAAATTTACTGAGGCTCATTTTGTGGCCCAGCATGTGATCACTACTGGAGAATATTCCATGTACACAGGAGAAAATATATATTCTGCTGCTTTTGAATGGAATGCTATATAAATATCAATTAAGTCCATCTGTTGTAATGTTGTCATTTAACCCTATGTTTCCTTATTAATTTTCTATCTGGATGTTCTGTCCATTGATGTAAGTGAGGTGTCAATGTCTCCCATTGGGCAAACTCTGGAAGATAATGAGGAGTGCTGCAGTCCCTGGGGTCACAAAGAGTCAACAAATGTCTCCTACTATTACTGTGTTACTGTCAATTTCTCCTTATATGGCTTTTAGTATTTGCCTTATGTATTGAGGTTCTATGTTGGGTGCATATATATTTGCAATTGATAAATCTTCTTTTAGTATCCCTTGATCATTATGTAATGTCCCTCTGTTTATCTTATAGCAGTCTTCATTTTAAAGTCTATTTTATCTGTTTTGGGTATTGTCACTCCAACTTTCTTTAGATTTCTATTTACATGGAATATCTTTTATCATCCTCTTTACTTTCTGTCTGTATGTATCCCTATGTCTGAAGTGCATCTTGTGTATACAGCATATATACAGGTCTTGTTTTAGTATCCATTCAGCAAGTCTTTGTCTTTTGGTTGGAGATTTTAATCCATTTAATTAAAAATAATTATCAATATAGATGTCCTATATGCATTTTCTTAATTGTTTTGGGTTTGTTTCTGTAGGTCATTTTTTTTCTTCTTCCTTATTCTCTTCTCTTGTGATGTGATGACCATCTTCAATGTTGTATTTAGGTTGCTTTTTCTTTATTATTTTTGTTTGTTTGCTTGTATCCACTGTAGTTTTGGGGTTTGCTGTTCTCATGAGATTTGATATAGCAGTCTCTATATGTACAAAGTCATTTTAATTTGCTGTCCTCTTTCCTGCCTAGAGAATCTCCTTTAGCATTTATTGAAAAGCTGGTCTAGTGGTGCTGAATTCTCTTACCTTATGCTTATCTGTGAAGCTTTTGATTTCTTTGTCAATTCTAAATGAGAGCCTTGCTGGGTAGAATATTCTTGATTATATTTTTTTCCCTTTATCATATTGACCATATCTGTCACTCCCTCTGATCTGCAGAATTCCTGCTGTGAAATTAGCTGATAATCTCATGGGAGTTTCTTTGTATATTACTTGTTGCTTTTATATTGGTGCTTTTAATACTTTTAATTTGAATTTTATTTTTGTCAATTTGATTACTTTTGTCTTGACATGTTCCTTCTTGAGTTTATCCTGCCTGGTTTTCCCTATGCTTCCTGGGTGTAGGAGACAGTTTCCTTTTCCATGTTAGGGAAGTTTTCAGCGATTATCTCTTCAAATATTTTCTTGGGTCCTTTCTCTCTTCTCCTTCTAGGATCCCTATAATCTGAATGTTGGTATGTTTAATGTTGTCCCAGAGGTTTCTTAGACTGCCTTCATTCCTTTTAAATGTTTTTCCTTTATTCTGTTTTGCAGCAGTGATTTCTACCATTCTGTCTTCAAAATCACTTATCTGTTCTTCTTCCTCTGTTATTCTTCTTTCATTACTTCTATTGTATTTTTCAATTCAGTTATTATATTGTTCATCTTTATTTGCTTTTTAGTTCTTCTATGTGTTTGTTAAACATTTATTACATCTTCTCAATGCTTGCCTGCATTTTTTCCCCAAGATTCTGTATCATCTTCATTATTATTATACAATTTTTGGAGGGTTGCCTATCTCAACTTCGTTTACTTGTTTTACTGGGGTTTCATCGTGTTTCTTCATCTTAGACATATTCCTCTACCATTCCATTTTATCTACTTTCTGTGATTGTGGTATCAGTTCTAAAGGCTGAAGGATTGGTGGATGAGGCTATAAAAGAGGCTTGTGTAAGTTTCCTGATGGTTGTTGTGGTTCAGTCACTCAGTCGTATCCAACTCTTTGTGAACCCATGGACTGCACCATGCCAGGCTTCCTCTCCTGCCTTCACCATCCCCCAGAGTTTGCTCAAACTCTTGTCCATTGATTCAGTGATGCCATCCAACCATCTCATCCTTGATCATCCCCTTCTCCTCCTGCCTTCAATCTTTCCCAACACCAGGGTCTTTTCCAATGAGTCAATTCTTTGCATCAGGTGGCCAAAATATTGGAGTTTCAGCATCAGTCCTTCCAATGAATATTCAGGATTGATTTCCTTTCTAATTGATTGGTTTGATCTTCTTGCAGTCCAAGGGACTCTCAATAATCTTCTCCAACACCATAGTTCAAAAGCATCAATTGTTCAGCGCTCAGCTTTCTCTATGGTCCAACTCTCACATCCATACATGACTACTGGAAAAACCTTGACTAGCCTTGACTGCCTTTTAATATGCTGCAGATGGTAAAGCATTTCCCTACAATGAGGGAGATCTGGGTTCGATCCCTGGGTTGGGAAGATTCCCTGGAGAAGGAAATGACAACTCACTCAAGTGTTCTTGCCTGGAAAATCCCATGGAGTGACGAGCCTGGTAGGCTACAGTCCATGGGGTTGCAAAAGAGTCAGACACCACTGAGCAACTTCACTTCACTTCACTTCACTAGGTTTGTCATAGCTATTCTTCCAAGGAACAAGCATCTTTCAAATTCATGACTGCAGTCAATATCTGCAGTGATTTTGGAGTCCAAGAAAATGAAGTCTGTCACTGTTTCCATTGTTTCCCCATCTATTTGCCATGAAGTGATGGGACCAAACGCCATGATCTTTATGTTATGAATGTTGAGTGGTAAGCCAGCTTTTTCACTCTCCTCTTACACTTTCATCAAGAGGCTCTTCAGTTCCTCTTTGCTTTCTGCCATGAGGGTGATATCATCTGCATATCTGAGGTTATTGATATTTTCCACAGAAATCTTGATTCCAGTTTGTACTTCATCCATCCTGGCATTTCACATGATGTGCTCTGCATATATGTTAAATAAGCAGGGTGACAATATACAGCCTTGATTTACTCCTTTCCCAGTTTGGAACCAGTGTGTTGTTACATGTCTGGTTCTAACTGTTGCTTCTTGACCTGCATACAGGTTTCTCAGGAGGCAGTTGAGGCAATCTGGTATTCCCATCTCTCTAAGAATTTTCCACAGTTATTGTGATATACACAGTCCAAGAAGCTAGCATAGTCAGTAAAGCAGAATTAGATGTTTTTATAGAATTCTCTTGCTTTTTCTTTGATCCAGTGCATCTTGGGAACTTGGCCTGAGTTCCTGTGCCTTTTCTAAATCCAGCTTGAACATCTTGAGGTTCTCAGTTCATGTTCTGTTGAAGCCTCGCTTGGAGAATTTTGAGCATTACTTTGCTATAGGTGGACTTTTGACTGAGTGAATTTTAGACAAAATTAACTTTTAATTTAACTGTTTAAACATACTTCTTCAAAAAGGGACTAAATTTCCTCAAAAAGGGACTAAATTTGATTTTTCATTATTAAAATAAATTTTAAAATGCCCAGTTCCATAACACAATGTTCACTTATAAAATACTCAGTGTTCTAAAAGTAGCCTGTATAAAAATTGTATTACCTTCAAGAATGTATATGGCTGACACAGTTTTGACCCTTCATATTAAGACTGTGAGTCACATCAGAATGCTCCCATATATCCACCTAAAACTTATTATCAACCTTAACATCCAGGAAGACCACCCAGCAAACTTAACCAAGGACCATTTCTCAACTTAAAATATTTTGATAAAGCTCTACTGGGATGGTAACTGGACACTGGTATTTTTTTCAAACTTCACCAGCTGGTTTTAAAATGTAAAATTAAGGTTAAGAATCTCTGATCTAAAATACTGAAACACATGTTCCAGTGTTTCTAAAACTGTTGAATTCAGGAGTTCAGGATTCAAAACAAAATTGAAACCATTGTAAGCATATCTACCTTAAAATGAGTAATGCAAGCAGTGAAGTAGTGATGCCATGCTCATTTTGGCTGTTTCTTCCTAGGCAACATAGTCTGCATTTATTACTAGGATAGTTGGTTTAGATATCCATTTCATTGCAACCTCTGAAATAGTAAGGGACAGAAAACTAGCTTCTCCTTAAATTCTCTGATGGCTCAGATGGTAAAGGATCCACCTATAATGCAGGAGACCTGGGTTTGATCTCTGGGTTGGGAAGATCCCCCTGGAGAAGGGAAGGGCTTCTCACTCTGTTATTCTTGCCTAGAGAATTCTGTGGACAGAGGAGCCTGGTGGGCTACAGCCCAAGGTCTTGAAAAGGTCAAACACAACTGGGCAACTAATACTTAAGTTAATTTTACAACTGGATTTTAAAAATACTTTAGAAGCACAATTTCTTTAGTTCTTCTTTAGTTGAAAATAAAGTTTAAAAAAATTAAAAAAAAGAAAATAAAGTTTAATAATCTATATTAAAAGTAAAATTCGATATATCACAGTGACATTTTCTCAATATTTCTCAATAACATCAATATTAATAAATCCTACAATATTTTGTATACATTACTTTTAAAAATTACTGATACATTCTTGCTTATATTAAGAAAACTCATCTTTATTTGTAGAATCAATTTCCTCAAATTTCTATTTTTATTTAATATTGCAAATGAACAGTGATTGCTCATGAATCACATGGCAGTATGTTTGCCAAGTAGCTTCATTTTCCTTTGCTGTTTTCACAGCTTAATTGAAACAGGGTTCATTCAGCTCCTTGACACAAAATGAATGCATTTGTGTTCTGCAATCAGCTTGAAGTGAGGCACTCAAATGTCCTAGAATAGGGCACACAAATTTTTGCTTTCATTCATTTCAAGACAGTGTGTTAGTATTACCCTCCATGTTTCCATACAGCCATCATCTAAAGTTCCACTATGAAATAGATCCATAATTAATTGTTCAGTTTGTACATTAGATACATTTTAACAAACAGCTCTCTTCTCTGAGAAGAGAATGTTACTGCCATTCTTAGCTAACAATCTCAGTTTAGAGGGTATTGATTACATAACATACTCGTAAGACAAGCTGATACATTGTCTCTATTCAAAATGCGTCCTTATTGAATTATGAGCTATTTAGACTTATCCAAAGTAATTATAATGGACTCTAATAAACTAGGAAATATTTTAAAACTGTAAAAACTGTTTTGTGATTTCTGTAATTCAAATAGTCATGTGCCAAAAATAAGTTCAAGTTATTATAAATTTACCATTTAAATATTAATTTGACAATAATTTAGCATCAATGAAATGTTTAATAATAATTAATTCATTGATGGTTATTAAATATTATATTTCTATATTAAATAGAATTGTATATTTAATATTAATATTTATTTAAAATATTAAATATTTACATCATTGTAAGAAAATAGTTTAATATCCAAATTAAATTTTAGAAAAATATCTTGAATAATTTAATTGCAGTGAAGCCTAAAAGGATACATGATATTCACAAAAGTCAGCATATTTGTCACTTCAACATGAAATATGAGCCCAAAAGAGACAAATACAATTTCAATCTGGTGATATATGAAATATGATATGTAAAGATTCAGAGTGAAGTGTCATACTCAGTGACTAGATTTCTGCTTCCACTGGTTAATCTTGAAATATTTTGGAAGGAATCCTGAATAAGAGATTCCATCCATGAATCTTTTAATGCAGGATCCAATCATCCTGGGTAGCATTCCCTGTTCCTCTCTTGCAACTCAATCCTGAGATGAAGAGGAGGGTCTGGGGCAGCTGGTTGTGAGTCTCCTCACACCATTGTTCAAGTCTAGGTGTTATCAGAAAACTGAGAATTGGGAGTTCTTTATTTTATAAAAATAGAGATCTGTATCCATGATACAACCAAAATGTAACAGAGAGGAATTAGTAATTCAAAATATAAGTGGATAAACAGAGATGCAAAGTTTACACTTCGAAGTAGATGTTATTAATTTAAAAGACTGCACATAGTTCATTACACATAAGCTATAAGTGGATACTTGGTAACATGTGAGGTATAGAAAATTAATGAAATGCATCAATCTATAATTTATATGAATGGGTCCTCAAATCACTTGTCCACATGCATATTTAAATGTTATCATCTGTCCATTTGGACATGGCAAGATGAGCAACCTATGGAACAAGAAGCAGAACTGAAAGCTCACTTTTCATAATAATCTAATACTAAAATCAGTGAGTCTAATGCATATTAATTTAATTAGCCTCCAAATTTATGATGCTCAACACTTACTATTTCTCATCATTTGACTATCCTTTTTCAATTGTCTGTATAGGGTATGGGAACATGAACACTCCCCAAATATAAATCTCATGACTATATACATTGACATGCAAACAGTTTCTTTAAAAAGAACAATTCTATGAAGACCTACAAAACCTTCTAGAACTAACACCCAAAAAAGATGTCCTTTTCATTATAGGGGACTGGAATGCAAAAGTAGGAAGTCAAGAAACACCTGGAGTAACAGGCAAATTTGGCCTTGGAATATGGAATGAAGCAGGGCAAGGGCTAATAGAGTTTTGCCAAGAAAATGCGCTGGTCATAGCAAACACCCTGTTTCAACAACAAAAGAGAAGACTCTACACATGGACATCACCAGATGGTTGACACTGAAATCAGATTGATTACATTCTTTGCAGCCAAAGATGGAGAAGCTCTATATAGTCAGCAAAAACAAGACCAGGAGAGGTGACTGTAGCTCGGATCATCAGTGCCTTACCAAATTCAGACTGAAATTGAAGAAGTGGACAAAACCACTATACCATTCAGGTATGACCTAAATCAAATCCCTTATGACTATACAGCGGAAGTGAGAAATAGATTTAAGGGACTAGATGTGATAGACAGAGTGCCTGATGAACTATGGATGGAAGTTTGTGATATTGTACAGGAGGCAGGAATCAAGACCATTTGCAAAAAAAGAACTGCAAAAAAGCAAAATGGCTGTCTGGGGAAGGCTTACAAATAGCTGCGAAAAGAAGAGAAGCAAAAAGCAAAGGAGAAAAGGAAAGATATACCCATTTGAATGCAGAGTTCAAAAGAAGAGCAAGGAAAGATAAGACAGCCTTCCTCAGTGATCAATACAAAGAAACAGAGGAAAACAATAGAATGGGAAAGACTAGAGATCTCATTAAGGATATTAGAGATACCAAGGGAACATTTCATGCAAAGATGGGCTCACTAAGGACAGAAATGGTAGGGACCTAACAGAAGCAGAAGATATTAAGAAGACGTGGCAAGAATCCACAGAAGAACTGTACAAAAAAGATCTTAAGACCCAGATAATCACAATGGTGTGATCACTCTCCTAGAGCCAGACATCCTGGAATGTGAAGTCAAGTGGGCCGTAGGAACCATCACTACAAACAAAGCTAGTGGAAGTGATGGAATTCCAGTTGAGCTACTTCAAATCCTGAAAGACAATGCTGTGAAAGTGCTGCACTCAATATGCCAGCAAATTTGGAAAACTCAGCAGTGGCCACAGGACTGGAAAAGTCAGTTTCATTCCAATCCCAAAGAAAGGCAATGCCAAAGAATGCTCAAACTACCACACAATTGCACTCATTTCACATGCTAGTAAAGTAATGCTTAAAATTCTCCAAGCCAGGCTTCAGCAATACATGAACCATGAACTTCCACATGTTCAGGTTGGTTTTAGAAAAGGCAGAGGAACCAGAGATCAAATTGCCAACATTCGCTGGATCATGGAAAAAGCAAGAGAGTTCCAGAAAAACATCTATTTCTGCTTTACTGAGTATGCCAGAGCCTTTGACTGTGTGGATCACAATAAACTGTGGAAAATTCTGAGAGATGGGAATACCAGACCCCCTGACCTGCCTCTTGAGAAACCTGTATGCAGGTCAGGAAACAACAGTTAGAACTGGACATGGAACAACAGACTGGTGCCAAATAGGAAAATGAGTATGTCAAGGCTGTATATTGCCACCCTGCTTATTTAACTTATATGCAGAGTACATCATGAGAAATCCTGGGCTGGAGGAAGCACAAGCTGGAATCAAGATTCCTGGGAGGAATATCAATAACCTAAGATATGCAGATGTCACCACTCTTATGGCAGAAAGTAAAGAAGAACAAAAAAGTGAAAGTGAAAGAGGAGAGTGAAAAAGTTGGCTTAAAGCTCAACATTCAGAAAAATAAGATCATTGCATCTGGTCCCATCACTTCATGGGAAATAGATGGGGAAACAATGGAAACAGTGGCTGACTTTATTTTTCTGGGCTCCAAAATCACTCTGGATGGTGACTGCAGCCATGAAATTAAAAGATGCTTACTCCTTGGAAGGAAAGTTATAACCAACCTAGACAGCATATTAAAAAGCAGAGACATTACTTTGCCAACAAAGGTCCATCTAGTAAAGGCTATCGTTTTTCCAGTGGTCATATATGGATGTGAGAGTTGGATTATAAAGAAAGCTGAGCACGGAAGTATTGATGGTTTTGAACTGTGGTGTTGGAGAAGACTCTTGAGTGTCCCTTGGACTGCAAGGAAATCCAACCAGTGCATCCTAAAGGAGATCAGTCCTGGGTGTCCATTGGAAGGACTTATGCTGAAGCTGAAACTCCAATACTTTGGCCACCTGATGCGAAGAGCTGACTCATTTGAAAAGACCCTGATGCTGGGAAAGATTGAGGGCAGGAGGAGAAGGGGACAAGAGAGGATGAGATGGTTGGATGGCATCACTGACTCGATGAATGTGGGTTTGGGTGGACTCTGGGAGTTGGTGATGGACAGGGAGGCCTGGTGTGCTGGGAGGTTCAAGGACAGGGAGGTTCATGGCGTCGCAATGAGTTGGACACGACTGAGCAACTGAATTGAACTGAACTGAACTTAATCACTCATGTCTGACTCTTTGTGACCCCATGAACTGTAGCCCGCTGGGCTCCTCTATCCATGGAATTCTCCAGACAAATATACTTGAGTGGGTTGCCAGGGGATCTTCCCACCCAGTCATCAAACCCGGGTGTCCTGCATTGCAGGCAGATTCTTTACCAACCAACTCATATGGGAAGCAGTTTCTTTATTTCCTGGTTATACAAAAGGAGCATCCTGTTTCAAATCTATATGTTCACAGATAATTATAACAGTACATATGAATATATATTAAATTTTACATTTTGTCAAATGCAGAACTAAAAGAAACTTTTATGATAGGAAAATCTTATAAGAAGCTTTAGAAAGCAGTCTATATTTTGTTTTCTTTTTAAATAAGATATGTATCATGATGGACTTAAAAATCAGTGAAACATATAACAAACAGTAAAGAATGAATAAATAAATGAGTATAATTTAAGTTTCCTTTTTTAACCTAAATTTTCTATAGTGTATACATATTATTTTTAGAGTAATAAAAATAACTTATTTTTAGGTTAGTCATACCTATGTATCTACTTACACTTCTTAACATCTGTGGCAAAATTTTTCTAATAATATGTAATTAATTTCACATGTGCAATGTGTAAAACACAGGCACTTTTGTTCATAGTTCCAAACTGCATTCTGTGGCCCAGTGCAGCAGAGATGGGTTATAGTGAGTGGATAATGGGATGGTGGAAGGGGCACTGAGATGCTGGAATCCTGATTTGTGAGTAGCCTCCTTTCTGTACTTCATTGTTTTCTATGAACTAAATCATGGAAAAGCATTGCAGTGCATTGGTTACTGTCTCTGGAATGTTATCTCCAGACTCCAACAAAAGAAACAAATTCTGTCAGAATAATTACCCTTCTGACATGAAAATCAAGAAACACTTCCTAAGTCAGCATGCATAAAGGGTTGATACATCAACATTTACAAACAGCGAGTCAAATTATCTTGAATGTGAAGTGTATTTTTGAACTAACATTTGCTCAACAATGTCAGAAAATGGCAAAAGAAGTTGGTGGCCAAAGAAAAAGTCAAGATCCTAAAGAGAAGTCTTCTTTTGGCCATAAATGTGTTTAATCTTTCAACATTAAGAA
Organism: Bos mutus; assembly: GCF_027580195.1. NCBI lineage: Eukaryota > Metazoa > Chordata > Mammalia > Artiodactyla > Bovidae > Bos > Bos mutus. The sequence goes on along the minus strand of NC_091639.1, from coordinate 49,555,908 downwards.
TATGGCCAATTTGGCTGAAATATTAGGTAATAAAAGTTATTATATACAAATTCCTGACTCAAATCTTTCTTAGTGTGTCCAGATAAGCCAAACAATTTTCTACATTTTCCTCATCACTTAAGAAGTATTTTATTATTATTATTATTATCAATTGCTTTCTGTATGCAGAGAATCGCTTGTTGGTTAATTCTAATTTATTCAGAATGAAATCTAGTGTTTATGAGCAGGGTGGCTTATAAAATGATAGAGTCTATCTCTAGAATTGGCTGCAGCAGAAGAGCTAAACAAACATGAAAGAACAGAATAGGTTTCAGAAGTGAGTCCAGATCTCCTGACGATGGCTCCTGCAGCTCCATCAGAAGGTCTGAGAAGTAATTATTTATATTCACACATTTTCCCTATTGCCTTATTTACATGTATTAACATTTTAAATGTAAATAACTGAGAAATAGAAATAGATAGCCTGCATGGGCAAAGAATCTTTAAAAAAAAAAGTGGATATATGTGTATGTGTAACTGATCCACTTTGCTCTACACCTGAAATTAATAAAACATTGTAGATCAACTATACTGCAATAAAAAATAAAATGAGAATAAAGAAATATGAGAATAAAATGCAATGCTTACAGAAAGAAAATATTGATAGAAAAAGTGATACAATCTAAATAAACTCCCATCCTGTTACCAAATATGCAGTCACATATCATCAATTTCATCCTTGCCATTTTCTTCAGAGCATATAATTTTGTAAACTAAATCTCACAGGTGATGATTCTTCCTCAAATTTATGTGCCACATGTGAAAAGCAATTACTGTATTTTATAAATAAAAATTCCATTTGAAAAAGTGATCCATAAATAATAATGTATCTTCTACTTAGAATGTAAGCTTTAAAAGATTGTTCACTGAAGTATCTCCAGGATTGAGGTCAATGGCATGCATGTGTTAGCCATTAATTAAGTATTTGTTGCATGAGTAATGATTTCTGGTCTTCTACTTCATCCCATGATTTATAGTCTGGCACAATTTTTAAATGTAGGAATATGTTTCTCAAAAGTAGACAGTAAGAACCAGGGAGGGACAATGTCTATTGTGTACACCATCATATTCCTAAAGCCTGACAATATCTTTGTGCTCAAAGGACAAACTCAATTTTTGGATAGAAATCATTATGATGGTGGCTCCTGTTTCTGAATTGACCTTATGATAGTCACCAGAGAAGTGAGTTGATTTGATGCCTCTGTTCTGAGGAGGGTGCACTTTCTCCCAATGTCTGAACACTTCCTTCCCTGTCCCAATGGAGTACTACACCTTCATTACATGGAGCCCCAAACACAGGCCACATTCATCATTTCTTTTACTGCTTCTCATAAAGAGGAACAGATTGGCCTTCATATTATTTTAATAAAAATCTAGGACTGGGAGTATTTAAATGAATGCTATTTTTTCAAGGCAGTCAACTGGTGATACTGCATATATATTTTCAGGAACCATAAACTATACTTCTAAAGTAATGAACTGTATTGATATATATAGGCACTCAATAATATTACTGAGTTGAATTACAATTAACTTCAAATGGGTTTTAAATTAAATTATGTAGTTTTGAAATTAATTTATAGACTGATATGCTTACTATTAATTCTTATTAATCAATCATTATTTGGCACTTTCAGGAACTACATGCAATAAAAATAACTTGAAAGTTATAATTTCTGTCCTTAAAAGTTTATAAATCTTTTAACCATGTATTATTCTAATGAACTTTATGGTAACAGAAAGACAAAACATTGTTGTCATATCAATGAGTCAGACAATGGAAACAGTGAAACATTTAAGAAAGACACTATCCAGAATGTTCATTGTTGCTGTTGAAAATTATCTATGATTGTGGTTAATTGCTTTTGGAATTTTGATAAAAATTAATCTGTCCAATTTTCTGGCTCTTTAGGTAAAATCTCATCCTGTAATTACATAAATTAGTGTGACCTGGACTTCTAAAAAAACTGGGGTTAGAAAGATAGAAGTAATTTCTGAGTTGTCAGTGACTGATGAATGTTTTGATTTCAGTTTTAGTAAAGAAAAGGTCTTACCGTAGCTGTCATAGGCATCCTCACTTACTCCATGACCATAGTCATAGTATTCAGGAACACTGCAATAGATTTAGACAGTAATCAATGTTACTGTATTTGGGAGGAATCAACCCTAAAACTTATATGGAATTTGAAATCAAAATGTGTACTAAGGTAATATCCCAAGAGTCTCTAGACATAAAACACATATTTGAACATAAATAATAATAGAATAATATTCACTGAATAATACAATTCTAACAAGAATATTCAGTAACCTGTGGCAGATTCATTTTGATATTTGGCAAAACTAATACAATTATGTAAAGTTTAAAAATAAAATAAAATTTTTAAAAAATAAAAAATTAAAAAAAAAAGAATATTCAGTAAGAACAATACAGGTTATTGACAATGAGTGCTATAATTTTCTCATCCCACATTAGTACTTTATAAAAAATCTCTATCCTCCACTTATATAAATCAAATGTCCTCTAAAACACAAGTATGGACTTCAAGAGAAGAATTATGAAAGGTCTATTTCCAAGAAAAAGTGCTACAGAAGATGACAATCTGGTCAGTTGTGTATAACCTTTAATGCAATTAGCTTAAGAAATATACATAAATTTCATCTTCACTTTCATACACTGAAATTATACTCCTCTCCAACTTTTTCACAGCATAGGTCCATAGGTTTCTCACATATATAAGCTATTTCCTCTCATTTAATATTTTGCTAGATGCTTAGCATAATGTAACCAAGTTATAATTTTTAAAAATACTATACAAAAAGTGGAAAATATTTAAACTAACTTAATATTTGGATAATTAATGTGTATTATACTTAAAAATCCACAATATTTTTGGTACACTATATTTTTTCACCCCAGCTCCTTCATCTAAAGATTTCTGCCTGAATAAATTTATGCTTATGTACATAAAATTTATATGTATATTCACATATATAATTTTATGTATAAATTTATAAATTCTATCACAATTATGAATTCTTACCAAGTATATAAAAGGGTAACAATAAAAGGGCTTAATATCAAATACCAAATTGTATAAGGGTGGAAGGTGTGTGATAAATTGCCAAAGGGTTAGGTTGGAAGGAAGACAGGAAGACCTAAAATTATTTGGTTGTCTTTATCCCTCAAGACAATCCCATAGGCCTAATTTTATAAAATACTTGAGACTTCATCAATAGTAAGGAATGAGAAGGGAAAAAGAAATGTCTATATATTAGAGGTGAAAAGAAAGATAGATGGAAGTTCTGTCAATTTTATATTTCTGGGAAGCAATTGATATGGAATAATTCATTTTAGTGTAATGTAGCTGGAAAAGAGAAAGATAACTTCATCTTCATTGCCAGGATAATTATATACAGACTCTCTAAAAAAAAAAAAACTTACAGTAATAAGTTTTCTCTGCATACTTCTAAGACTTGAGATTGTAGAAATCTAAGGCTGGTGGCTGGATGTTTATCTTCTTAGAAATGATGCAACCCAATTGAGAACCCACATATATGTGTAGCAAAGTCCTGAGAGTTTACACTGATTTCCAGGATTATCAAGAAGTGGCAGTCATGACTATCTAGCGGTGGTAATTTGTTTTTGAATGGATTTCAGTTTAATTTTAATTGACCAAGCTAAGAATGGAAAAGGAACATGACTAAGAGAGACCATGACAAGAAGCTGAGTTATTGTCTAACATAAATGACATATTTACACAAAGAGGGAATTTTAACTTTCAAAACTCAGACCTTTGTTCCATCCCTCTGTCCATGGGATTCACCTTGCAAGAATAGTGGAAAGGGTTACCATGCCTTATTCCAGGGGATCTTCCAAACCCAGGGATCAAACCTATGTCTCTTATGTCTCCTATTGGCAGATGGGTTCTTTACCATTAGCACCAGCTGGGAAGTTGAAAATAATGGATAATGCAAAATAATGGGAGAATAATAGATAACAATCATAATGGACTCTTACAGAGTTCATGCTTTTACTTATCCAAATATTACTTCTCATTGCTTCCATAAGAAAATATTTTACATGAACAAATGGCCACACAGTGAATGAAATACACTCTCAACCAATCTAGAAGCAAGAAATGCCCTTGTGACTGTGTCAGGAAACATGGGATATGCACGAAAATAAGGGTGTTAACTTTGAGGTCATTTCCAAATGAAGAGCAAGCGCCTCATCTTGTTACTGTGCAGTCACCTCCTCAGATGGTAGAATGCACTAAAAAATATGATCTAGCATTTACCATGGAAATAAAGTTAATACCTAGGAAGTCTTTCACTGCAGCATATAAGGAACTTGTCTCTAAATTATTACATAGAAGCAGACTTACTCTAAATCACTGCCTACCTCAGGGATTGTTATGACAAAAAAAAAAAAATCTCAAAATAGACTATTAGTTCACTGGAAGAGCAGAATGTGTAAAAAAAAGTACTGTTTGATAGAAAGCTGATGGCTCATTTTATACTATCACCAGTAAAACCTAAATGGCAGGCTATAAGCATATGTATTATAGCATTATGAGGAAAAACCAGAAAAAGCCCAATTATTGGTAATCCTTGCTGCTTTAAAAAAATGTTTAAAGAAGTTATGAACTCAAATAAGAATGTGCCATTTTTCCAGAAAAAACAAAAGTGAATAGAGATTTGTTAAGAGCGGTGGCAGCACAGGCACAGGAGGGCCGAGAGGAGCTACTCCACGTTCAAGGTCAGGAGGGGTGGCCGTAAGGGGATACCCCTTGTCCAAGGTAAGGAGCAGCCATGAAGCGATACCCCACGTCCAAGGTAAGAGAAACCCAAGTAAGATGGTAGGTGTTGGGAGAGGGCATCAGAGGGCAGACACAATGAAACCTTAATCACAGAAAACTAGTCAAGCATATCACACGGACCACAGCCTTGTTTAACTCATTGAAACCAAGCCATGTTGTGTGGGGCCACCCAAGATGGGTGGGCAATGGTGGAGAGGTCTGACGGGATGTGGTCCACTGGAGAAGGGAATGACAAACCACTTCAGTATTCTTGCCTTGAGAACCCCATGAACAGTATGAAAAGGCAAAATGATAGGATACTGAAAGAGGAAATCCCCCTGGTCGGAAGGTGCCCAATATGCTACTGGAGATCAGTGGAGAAATATCTCCAGAAAGAATGAAGGGATGGAGCCAGGCAAAAATAATACCCAGCTGTGGATGTGACTGGTGATAGAAGCAAGGTCTGATGCTGTAAAGAGCAATATTGCATAGGAACCTGGAATGTCAGGTCCATGAATTAAGGCAAATTGGAAGAAGTCAAACAGGAGATGGCAAGAGTGAACATCAACATTCTAGGAATCAGCAAACTAAAATGGACTGGAATGGGTGAATTTAACTCAGATGACCATTATATCTACTACTGTGGGCAGGAATCCCTTAGAGGAAATGGAGTGGCCATCATGGTCAACTAAAGAGTCCAAAATGCAGTACTTAGATGCAATCTCAGAAATGACAGAATGATCTTTGTTCATTTCCAAGGCAAACCATTCAATATCATGGTAATCCAAGCCTATTCCCCAACCAGAAAGGCTGAAGAAGCTGAAGTTGAACGGTTCTATGAAGACCTACAAGACCTTTTAGAACTAACACTCAAAAAAGATGTCCTTTTCATTATAGGGGACTGGAATGCAAAAGCATGAAGTCAAGAAACACCTGGAGTAAGAGGCAAATTTGGCCTTGGAGTACAGAATGAAGCAGGGCAAAGGCTAATAGAGTTTTTCTAAGGGAACACCCTGGTCATAGCAAGCAACCACTTCCAAGAACACAAGAGAAGACTCTACACATGGACATCACCAGATGGTCAACACCGAAATCAGATCGATTATATTCTCTGCAGCCAAAGATGGAGAAGCTCTATACAGTCAGCAAAAACAAGACCAGGAGCTGACTGTGTCTCATATCATGAACTCCTTATGCCAAATTCAGACTTAAATTGAAGAAAGTAGTGAAAACTACTAGACCATTCAGGTATGACCTAAATCAAATCCCTTATGATTATACAGTGGAAATGAGAAATAGATTTAAGGGACTAGATCTGATAGACAGAGTGCCTGATGAACTATGGATGGAGGTTCGTGACATTGTACAGGAGACAGGGGTTAAAACCATTCCCATAGAAAAGAAATGCAAAAAAGCAAAATGGCTGTCTGGGGAAGGCTTACAAATAGCTGTGAAAAGAAGAAATTTATTTGTTCAAATCTCAATCCCTATTGTGGTGGTATTAGGAGGTGAGACTTTGGGGTATTAAATTAGATTATGAGGGTGGAGCCCTATTAATGAGATTAGTGCCTTTAAAAAGGTGAAGCCCCAGAGAGCTCTCTTGCTCTCTTTCCTCCATATGAGGATACAAAGATACAGCAGTCTGCAACCCAGAAGGCTTCATCAGAACCCAACCATGCTGATATTCTGATCTAGGACTTACTGCCTCCAGAACTGAAAAAAAAAAAAATCTATTGTTTATAAAACCCCCAATCTATGGTATCATGTAGAGCAGCCTGAATTAAGACAGGTGGCATTCCACTTGCCTGGAACCCTGAATGGTGTCATGAAGCAAAGCCCACCTACTTGCCATGCTTTAGTGTGTGTGAGGGAGATAAGTGTTTCTCTTGTATGGGCAACTGAATTGTGGATCTTCTTATAACAGAAGCTTAGCCCATATCCCAAATAATAGAATTGGCAATTAAAGAAATTCATTGAAGATAAACAGGTATTCAGAAAATATTTGTTGATGAATAAATGATTAAATAAAAGAATTCAAAATAATAAAACATTTGGCAAAAAAATCTTTAGAAAACTTTGCATATGCTTTAGAAATGCTGTCTACTTATATCAGTAGCAATGGAAACAGCAAAGAAGAAAAAGAACAAAAGAACCGATAGTTACAATAGACAGGACATGGAAGCAACCTGCTGCTGCTGCTGCTGCTGCTGCTAAGTCACTTCAGTCGTGTCCGACTCTATGTGACCCCATAGATGGCAGCCCACCAGGCTCCCCCGTTCCTGGAATTCTCCAGGCGAGAACACTGGAGTGGGTTGCCATTTCCTTCTCCAATGCATCAAAGTGAAAAGTGAAAGTGAAGTCGCTCAAGTCGTGCCGGACACTCAGGGACCCCATGGACTGCAGCCTACCAGGCTCCTCCATCCACAGGATTTCCAGGCAGGAGTACTGGAGTGGGGTGTCATTGCCTTCTCCAATGGAAGCAACCTAAATGTCCATAAACAGATGAGTGGATAAAAAAGATGTGGTACATGTACACAATGCAATAATACTCAGTCACAATAAAGAATAAAATTTGCAGCAACACAGATGCCACTAGAGATTATCATACTAAGTCAGTCAAAAGTGAAGGACAAATACTGTAGGTCTTCATTTATATGTTGACTCTAAAAAAAAGGCAAACATAGCAATAAATGAATGGACTCACAGATACAAAGGACAAACTAGTGGTTACCAGCAGGCAGAAGAGTAGAGGCTTGTGCAAAATCAATGAAGGGGATTAAAAAGTGCAAACAGGTGTAAAATAAATATATAACATGTCAGTTACAGGATGTAGTGCTCAGCACAGGGAATACAGTCAATATTTTATAGCAACTTTATTTTTTTATTTTTATTTTTTATTAAATTTTATTTCATTTTTAAACTTTACAAATTGTATTAGTTTTGCCAAATATCAAAATGAATTTGCCACAGGTATACATAATCTATAGAGATATTGAATGACTATACTACACATAAACTGAAACTAATAAAACATTTAAGACAAATATAATTCATTAATAAAAAGAAAAATCAGTTCAGTTCAGTTCAGTCACTCAGTCATGTCCGACTCTTTGTGACCCCATGAATCACAGCAGGCCTGATTAAAATTCAAATTAAAAGTTTAAAAATATTGTAACTGATGCATTTGTAATTTCTACAATGTTATGCTTTTTTTCAATCATTTTTAAATACATATATGATTTGGTTAGAGACAGTAAGCTATGTTATTGGCTCTATTTCTTCCTTTTCATTATTTCAGAAAGTTATATTGCATTATATTTATTTTAATTTATCATGTTGTTTAAATATGTTACATACAAGTTAAAAGTGGACAAATGAATTCAAGCACAATATGATCATTTACTTTGAATGGACATTATTATTCCACCTTATATTTTAGAAAATGTAGCAATCAAAGCTTGCAAACACAGTTACAACTAGAGAAGTGTTAATTAAAATTAGGATAATTATTGGTGATTTGAAACTTGAAACTTTATTACTCCAGTGGTTAGAGCAGATATAATTTTCCTAGTAGCTGGTATATATGTAAAATCATGATAGAACACGTTACCTGCATTAATGCATTAATCCTTGTCTAGTTATTCATTAAAAAAAATTATATACAACATTTTGGCTTTTTGACATCATGACTTAGACACTAATACATATATAGAAAAAGTACATAAAATTTCTGACAGGAAAAATACCAGAATGCTCAAACTACTGGACAATTGCACTAATCTCACACACTAGTAAAGTAATGCTCAAAATTCTGCAAGCCAGGCTTCAGCAATATGTGAACCGTGAACTTCCTGGCGTTCAAGCTGGTTTTAGAAAAGGCAGAGGTATTTGGCAAAACTAATACAATTATGTAAAGTTTAAAATTTAATAAAATAAAAAAAAAAATAGAAAAGGCAGAGGAACCAGAGATCAAATTGCCAACATCCACTGGATCATGGAAAAAACAAGAGAGTTCCAGAAAAACATCTATTTCTGTTTTACTGAGTATGCCAGAGCCTTTGACTGTGTGGATCACAATAAACTGTGGAAAATTCTGAAAGAGAGGGTAATACCAGACCACCTGACCTGCCTCTTGAGAAATCTGTATGCAGGTCAGGAAGCAACAATTAGAACTGGATATGGAACAACAGACTGGTTCAAAATAGGAAAAGGAGTACGTCAAGGCTGTATATTATCACCCTGCTTATTTAACTTATATGCAGAGTACATCATGAGAAACGCTGGACTGGAAGAAACACAAGCTGGAATCAAGATTGCTGGGAGAAATATGAATAACGTCAGATATGCAGATGACACCACCCTTATGGCAGAACGTGAAGAGGAACTAAAAAGCCTCTTGATGAAAGTGAAAGTGGAGAGTGAAAAAGTTGGCTTAAAGTTCAACATTCAGAAAACGAAGATCATGGCATCTGGTCCCATCACTTCATGGGAAATGGATGGGGAAACAGTGGAAAGAGTGTCAGACTTTATTTTGGGGGGCTCCAAAATCACCTCAGATGGCGACTGCAGCCATGAAATTAAAAGACGCTTACTCCTTGGAAGGAAAGTTATGACCAACCTAGATAGCATATTCAAAAGTAGAGACATTACTTTGCCAACAAAGGTCCATCTAATCAAGGCTATGGTTTCTCCTGTGGTCATGTATGGATGTGAGAGTTGGACTGTGAAGAAGGCTGAGCGCTGAAGAGTTGATGCTTTTGAACTGTGGTGTTGGAGAAGAATCTTGAGAGTCTCTTGGACTGCAAGGAGATCCAACCAGTCCATTCTGAAGGAGATCAGCCCTGGGATTTCTTTGGAAGGAATGATGCTAAAGCTGAAACTCCAGTACTTTGGCCACCTCATGTGAAGAGTTGACTCATTGGAAAAGACTCTGATGCTGGGAGGGATTGGGGGCAGGAGGAGAAGGGGATGACAGAGGATGAGATGGCTGGATGGCATCACTGACTCGATGGACGTGAGTCTGAGTGAACTCCAGGAGTTGGTGATGGACAGGGAGGCCTGGCGTGCTGCAATTCATGGGGTCTCAGAGAGTCGGACATGACTGAGCGACTGAACAGAACTGAACTGAAGACAACTAATTAAATGGAAATTAAAACAATAGAAAAAAAGTAAGATAAAATTTAGTTTCTGGGGAAAGCTTCATTATAATCAAGCTAATTTTTGAAGAAAGTTCTTAGTGAGCCCACCAGTGTCATGATGAAACTGCCATTCCCATAGTGCTTCTCATCCAGCACTCGGTGCTCATGTTCCTGTGGCCAGAGAAACTGCACTGATGCTAGGATAAACCTGTTCACAGGTCAGTGAGACTAACCAAGCTTATAAACAAGTTTTTAGACATTCAATTATTGTGAATAGAGACATTGGCAGTAACAAAAATGAGATCTGTTCTATAGGTTTGTGTTCATATAATCAAACCAATTAGACCTGTAAATTTGGGAGGAATAGAGAATGAAATTTGTTAAAGAGCAACATTTACTTAACTTTTCAAACTATGTACTTTGGTAGGATATTAAAAAATATATCAGAGATGATTAAACACTCTACAGATACACCAGAGATTATTGTGGCCTCATAAGATTAAAGCTTTCACATTCACAGTGTTCAATTCATTTGGTTTATACCCTGTGTGTATTCCAATGTTTTTAAGCTGTAGATTTTTGGGTATAAAAGTAGAAAACACAGATGACTATGAATTTCAACTAAAGCTTTACTGACTATTTTTGAATTGAAGAGAAGTAAAACTTATAAAATAATATTTCAGATGAAAGGATAAAGGGATTTAATGTATTAATATGAATGATTCATAACTATCTTACTATTCTTAGTGCTTAAGTGGGTTCTCTTAATATTTGTTTCTTCAGCATTTACCCTGAAACTTTGTTATATTGTGCATTTACACTGTATTTTCAGAGATAACTGTTAAGTAAAGACACATTTTCAGCCCAATCCCCACCTTCAAATCAAAAATTGTTAGTTCCCTTATTTTTAATCCATTGACATGATCATCAAGCCCATCTGTTAAATTCAATAAAGCTTCATACAAGTGCTATTTATAAAGCTCTTGAATCTAGTGTGTAGATTAATGGGTAAAACACACAGGTTTATGAATCAGTTCTTGCCACCAACCACAACCTTTCTCAGTGTCATCCAGGGCATTAACCAAACACTGGTGGGACAGAGACATTACAGACCCTTCATCAAATAGCTCAAGACTTCACAGCTTCCTTCAACATCATGTTACTGTAATGTTACCTGATAATTCTCATAGCTCTTCCCAGGTCTTCCTTTGGCAGTCATCTCCTATTATTTCCAACACTGAAGGTTAAGACTGCCAATAGGATCAACTTTATGCTTACATTAGAGAATGTGACCTATTTGCAAATAGATTCTTATAAATAATTTCCATTTTGACATCTTTTCTAGAACAAAATTTACTTTCCCATGGAAATTAGCTGCATTTTTTCCCTTCTCTCAGCACTCAATATATTCTTTGTTGTTCAATCACCCAGTCATTTCCAACTCTTTGCAATTCTGTGGACTACAGCACACCAGCTTTCCCATCTCCTGAACCTTTCTCAGACTCACGTCCATTGAGTCGGTGATGTCATCCAACCATGTTGTCCTCTGCCTTCTCCTCCTGCCTTCAATCTTTCCCAGAGTCAGGGTCTTATCCAATGAGTCAGTTCTTCACATCAGGTGGCAAAAGTATTGGAGTTTCCGCCTCAGCATCAGTCCTTCCAATGAATATTCAGGATTGATTTCTTTTAAAATTGATTGGTTTGATCTCCTTGCAATCCAAGGGACTCACGAGAATCTTCTCCAACACCACACTTCAAAAGCATCAATTCTTTGGTGTTCAGCCTTCTTTATGGTCCAACTCTCACATCCATACATGACTACTGGAAAAACCATAGTTTTGACTATAGGAACCTTTGTTGGCAAAATAATTTTTCTGCTTTTTAAATGCTGTCTAGGTTGGTCATAGCTTTTCTTCCAAGGAGCAAGCATCTTTTAATTTCATGGATGCAGTCACCATCTGCAGTGATTTTGGAGTCCAAGAAAATAAAGTCTGTCACTGCTTCCATTGTTTCCCCATCTATTTGCCATTAAATGATGGAATTTAATGCTATGATCTTACTTTCTTGAATGTTGACTTTTAAGTAAGCCCTTTCACTTTTCTCTTTAACTTTCATCAGGAGACTATTTAGTTCCTCTTCACTTTCTGCCATAAAGGTGGTGTCATCTGCATATATGAGGTTATTGATATTTCTCCTGGCAATCTTAATTCCAGCTTGTGCTTCATCCAGCCCAACATTTCACATGATGTACTCTGCATATAAGTTAAATAAACATGGTGACATACTTGACGTACTCCTTTCCCAATTTTGAACCAGTCCATTGTACCATGTCTGGTTCTAACTGTTGCTTCTTGACCTGCATACAGGTTTCTCAGGGGGCAGGTAAGGTGATTTGGTATTCTTTAATTTTCATTATCTCTGCCTATACATGTAACAATACAATAACCATTATAAAACATAGCAGTTCCATATAGATACATTCAGTCTATTTTGTAAAACACTAAAAATGAAACAAATGGCCCTGGAAAAGCCGTTATGAAAATTACAGTCTCACAGAAAAGCCACTAAGCAAGTGATAAGGAGTGACTTATTGGTTTTTCATTCATCAAATGACAAAACTGAAAAGAAGAAGAAATTAAGTGCTTAAATGAAAATGGAGTAAAGAAGGCTTAAGGGCAAGTCACTGGCACAAGTTCAGAGGTGATTAAAAGCATGGCATGGGCAGCTACTCCTCCAGAGCAGGTGCAGGCGGGTGTGAGCTAGACAGGGTGAAAAAGGAGGCAGGGGCCACGACTTGAAGGACCTTTATTAATCATGGTAAAGAGTTTGGAATGATTTAAAAAGGGGACAAACATAAGCATTTCTTGTCTTAAGCAAATCCCTCTGTTGGTGGTGTCTCATTCTTGTTGTTGTATCATCATTAACAGCCAGAGTATCAATCATATAGTAGGTACTCAAATATTTATTGGAAAAATGAATACCTGTACAATGAATATTTCTCTTCACAACTGCTTTCTCCCTTGTGTTTTTCCATCTCTATTTTCTTTATATCTATGATCTTAGACTTTTTTTTGTTAAAACACGTGAGAAAATTCAAATATTAGGATAAATTATTTGAAGATAACTCACAACTATTTCATTTCATTAGATGTCACATTCAATAACTGCAGTTTGAATTGCTACACATCTAGGTTTTTTTTTTTTTTTCCCTTACAACTTTACAGGTATTAAAAGGCAAGAAAAGAGGTTAATTCCAGGTTAACCTCACTCAGCAGTTTAAAAAGTATTTTGGAAGATTTGGTGGATCTTGAGAGTGATACATATATTAAGCCAGATGTTTTGGAGGCCCAAACTCAAATGCATGGGTTATAAACTACCATGATTTGTTTAATTCTCTTTTGCTAATATTTTTAATAACACTTGCAGTGAAAGACAGAACCTATATCACGTTATTTCCTTATTGATTTAAATCTTCTTTTCTATTTCCTAACCATTTTCATCACCTGATTTTTAGAACTGAGAAATTTAAAATGGAAAGGGGCCTTAAACAAGAAATTAGATTATTTGTCCTTTTGAAATTCTCCCACTCTTCCTTCCCAGAGGCCATAATAACTGTAATAACCATAAAAACAAACATTTAATACTTTTCTCATATTTAATACATCCCAAACTTTGCTAAGTTAAAACTGTCATATTTAATCATAACAACAATTTTTGAGTTAGTTGTATTGAGCAAAATACAGAATAGATAATCTGGGTTTATCTGATTAAGTTATTTGTCCTAAGCTAACCAGGTCTTTGGTGGTAAAACTGGAATTGAACTTTGGTGTATCTGATGACAGAATTCAGTGGACAACCTATACTTCATGTAGTCCATTATATCTATTCAAACAATCATTATCAACTTATCTACACAGTACTAGACAAAAAGATGGGAAATAATTTACCTAATGACATTTTGATCTTGACTTAACTGTGATTAGGAAGACCAGATGTGAGAGTTGTGAGAATCCCTCTGCATTTACCTGTCTTCCTCCTCAAAAAAAATCCCAACATGATCAAGAACAAGGCCTGACCCAAGCACACAAAATTTTCAAAACCCTCTTAATTTCCTGCTCAACTATTTCCTCCTCTAGGAAACCTTCTCAGATTCCAAATAACCTTATGATGTGTTCCAACAACTCTGTTTACCTCTCACATATATCATTGTCATTTTTGAATTTCACTTTTATGTGTGCTAGTAATTATTTATGTCTTTCCAAATAAAGCTTTATTTATAATATTCAGGGCTATTTGGACCATCATATATTTACAGGGAGTAACCCAGTGCCTGATATATGGTAAATGCTCAAGAAATGTTGGCCAACTGAGTAAATTGATGTCTTGGAACTGATGAGTTTTATGCCAATTTCAGTTTAAACAGCTAACTTCTAATGTAGTTATCATCCAACAATCTATTGCATTGGTTACATCCCTCACTACCTGTGTATTCATCCCTTAACTCCCCTTTCTATTTGGAGAATCTAATGCTATTTTATTCCACTGAGGTCTTAGCATTCAGTTCTATTTAGAACAGGTCTCCATTTTTTTTTTTTAACCAATTTATTTGATCCTTACTTAACATAACTTCAATTAGAGTTATCTATTTATCTATCTTTCTCAGGCTATGTTAGTGGTAAAAAATCTGCCTGCCAATGCAGAAGTTAGAGACTCAGGTTCTATCCCTGGATGGGGAAGATCCCATGGAGGAGGAAATGGCAACCCACTCCAGTATTCTTGCAGGGAGAATTAAATTAACAGAGCAGCCTGGTGGGCTACAGTCCAAGGGACTGCAGTCAGTCATGACTGAGCATTTGAGCCACATCTATATATCCATCTATCTATCTACCTAAAGGTTTCAAGAGGTTTTATCAGGAAAAGTAGATTTGGTGCTTACTTAGAAAACTTCTATGTAGCAGAATAAAAGATTTTATTCACCTACAAAAGAATAGCACACAGGTTAAGGAACTTAGATAAGATGCCTTTAAGCCATTGCAGGCAGTTTGAACCTGGGGTTTTAAAGTACAGAGATTTTGAGTTTATTATTCTCCTTTTCAATTTCTTATGGGATTGAGGGTCAAAACTTTGCTTTCAGTGCACTGTAGACTGTCAGACTCCTCTGTCCATGGGATTTTCCAAGCAAGAATACTAGAGTGGGTTGCCATGCTCTCCTCCAGGGGTCTTTCTGACCCAGGGATCAAACCCACATCTTGTGCATCTCCTACCCTGGCAGGCAGATTCTTTACCACCGAGAAGCTACCTAGAAAATTGTGACTACATGAAATCATTCAATAAATATTTACTGAACAGCAGTATCATCCTGAGAATACAAATAGGAGTTATATTAACATATTACTTAGATATGTTGGAATAATAAATGTAAGTACTACAAGGAAGTATGGGCTTTCCAGATGGCACTCAGTTCAGTTCAGTCACTCAGTCATGTCCAACTCTTTGCAACCCCATGAACTGCAGCACGCCAGGCCTCCCTGTCCATCACCAACTCCCGGAGTTCACCCAAACCCATGTCCATCGAGTCAGTAATGACATACAACCGTCTCATCCTCTGTCATTCCCTTCTCCTCCTGCCCTCAATCTTTCCCAGCATCAGAGTCTTTTCAAATGAGTCAGCTCTTTGCCTCAGGTGGCCAAAGTATTGGAGTTTCAGCTTCAACATCAGTCCTTCCAATGAACACCCAGGACTGATCTCCTTTAAGATGGACTGGCTGGATCTCCAGATGGCACTAACAGTAAAGAATTAACCTGTAGATGCAGTAGATTTAAGCGATGTGTGTTCAATCCCTGGGTCAGGAAGATCCCCTGGAGGAAGAAATAGAAATCCACGCCAGTATTCTTGCCTGGAGAATCCCATTGGCAGAGGGCTACTGTCCATAGAGTTGAAAAGAGTCAGACAGAACTGAAGTGACTTAGCACACATGTACAAGGAAGTATAAATAGATGAATATTGTGGATATTTCCAACCTACTTTCTCTTCATTTATCTGACAAAATTTATTGAGAACCTATTATGTACCAGGCACCATTCTAAGTGCTAAGGACTACAGCAGTGAACAAAATAGACAAAGATGCCTGCCCTCACAGAGTTGAGAAGTAAAAAAGTTTAATAGTCATAAGTGCCAAAGAGAAAAGACTAAAGCTGGAAGAAGGACATCAAGTATTAAAATAGGGGTAAAATCATAGTTAAAGTGGTCAAAGGAGTGGCCAGATGAGGTTGGCATGCTGCCAATCACTGAGTAAGACACAGCTTAGCATGTGAACAACAAAAGCGGTCAAAAAGTGCTTTTCTGTTAAATCAATATTAAACTGTTGGCTCTTTACCATCAGGTCAGATGGTAAAGAAGCTGCCTGCAAAGCAGGAGACTCATGTTCAATCCTTGGGCCAGGAATATCCCCTGGAGGAGGCAATGACAACCCACTCCAGTATTCTTGCCTCAAAAATTCCATGGACAGAGGAGCCTGGTAGGCTACAGTTCATGGGGTCACAAAGAGTTGAACATGACTGAGCAACTAACACGGCAATATTATACAAACACCTGTAGGAGATAAAGGAGCAAGTCTTAGAAATTTAGAGGAAGAGTATTCCAGAAAAAGACTATGAAGTAGGTGTGTGCTTAGCACATTTGAGTAATGGCAAGACAGCTAGTGTGGCAGGGCAGAGGTGGGTTTCAGGAGATGAAGTTGGAAGAATGGTCAAGGCGACAGATGCTTTTCCACATCCACCCATACATGTGGTCCTTCCCAAGGCTGTCTCCTGAGTTCAATTCCTCAACATCTAATTCTTCACTTTTACTTCAGATCCATTCCCAAGACTCCACTGATCACAAACTAGGCAATGTCTATATAGAAGTTCT
This sequence comes from Bos mutus, assembly GCF_027580195.1. Classification (NCBI taxonomy): domain Eukaryota; kingdom Metazoa; phylum Chordata; class Mammalia; order Artiodactyla; family Bovidae; genus Bos; species Bos mutus. The sequence goes on along the minus strand of NC_091639.1, from coordinate 49,539,019 downwards.
TAACATAAAAACAATGCTTGTTAGATTCTCCACATTAACATCAAGTAGTACAATTGGTTCAAAGTATTAATTATCATGTTGTAAAAGTTAAAATGTACTTTATCATCCAAATATTAAAAGCTAATTATTTAATTTAAATGTAAAGCAACATAGTGGTTTATAGAAGGCATTATTTGAAAGCAACCAAATGTGCTTGAATTTTGATAACAGACATTATAAATGAGTGGTGGTCTTTAAACTCACTGTCATGATTAATACTAATAGTAAATAGAATAAAGACTCAAAATATTTATTAGGTCATTAGCAAATATTTTCAAGAGTTTATAAATTAAACTCTCTTAATTATAAATCTGAATGCAGAGTTCCAAAGAATAGCAGGAGAGATAAGAAAGCCTTCCTCAGTGATCAATGCAAATAAATGGAGGAAAACAACAGAATGAGAAAGATTAGAGACCTATTCAAGAAAATTAGAGATACCAAGGGAATATTTCATGAAAATATGGGTACAAAAAAGGACAGAAATGGTATGGAATTAACAGAAGCAGAAGATATTAAGAAGAAGTGGCAAGAATAGACAGAAGAACTATACAAAAAGGATCTTAATGACCTAGATAAACACGATGGTGTGATCACTCACTTAGAGCCAGCCATCTTGGAGTGTGAAGTCAAGTGGGCCTTAGGAACCATCACTATGATCAAATCTAGTGGAGGTTATTGAATTCCAGTTGAGCTATTTCAAATTCTAAAAGATGATGCTGTTAAAGTGCTGCACTCAATATGCCAGCAAATTTGTAAAACCCAGCAGTGGCCACAGGACTAGAAAAGGTCAGTTTTCTTTCCAATCACAAAGAAAGGCAGTGTGAAAAAATGTTCAAACTACCACACAATTGCACTCATTTCATGTGCTAGGATAGCAAAGTAATGCTCAAAATTTTCATATTCTAGCATAGCAAAGTAATGCTCAAAATTCTCCAAATTAGGCTTCAATAGTACATGAACTTAGAACTTTCAGATGCTCAAGCTGAACTTAGAAAAGGCTGAGGAACCAGAGATCAAATTGCCAACATCTGTTGGATCACAGAAAAAGCAAGAGAATTCCAGAAAAACAACTGCTTCTGCCTCATTGACTATGCTAAATCCTTTGACTGTGTGGATCACAACAAATTATGGAAAATTCTTTAGGAGATGCTAATGCCAGACCACCTTATCTTCCTCCTGAGAAATCTGTATGCAGGTCAAGAAGTAGTAGTTAGAACTGGACATGGGATGATGGACCAGTTCCAAATTGGGAAAGGAATATGTCAAGGCTGTATTTTGTCATCCTGCTTATTTAACTTATATGCAGAAGACATCATATGAAATGCCAGACTGGGTGAAGCACACACTGGAATCAAGATTGCAGGGGGTAATAACCTCAGATATGCAGATGATTCCACCCTTACAACAGAAAGTGAAGAGGAACTGAAGAGCCTCTTGATGAAGGTGAAAGAGGAGAGTGAAAAAGCTGGCTTAAAACTCAACATCAAAAAACAAAGATCATGGCATCTGGTTTCATCACTTCATGATCAATAGATGAGGAAACAATGGAAACAGTCAGAGACTTTATTTTCTTGGGCTCCAAAAGCACTGAAGACGGTGACTGCATCCATAAAATTAAAAGATGCTTGCTCCTTGGAAGAAAAGTTATGACAAACCTAAATAGCATATTAAAAAACAGATATATTATTTGCCCACAAATGTCCATATAGTCAAAGCCATTGTTTTTCCAGTAGTCATGTATGTATGTGAGAGTTGGACCATAAAGACCGAGCACCAACGAATCAATGCTTTTGAACTGTGGTGTTGGAGAACACTCTTGAGAGCCCCTTGGACTGAGAAGAAACCAAACAAGTCAATCCTAAATGAATTTAATCCTGAATAGTCATCGGAAGGATGCTGAAGCTGAAGCTTCGATACTTTGGCCACCTGACGTGAAGAGCTGACTCATCAGAAAAGACCCTGATGCTCGGAAAGATCGAATGCAGGAGAGAAGGGGACGACAGTGGATGAAATTTTTGGATGACATCATCTACCCAATGGACCTAAGTTTGAGCAAACTCCAGGAGGTAGTGAAGGACAGGGGAGCCTGGCATGGTGCTGTCCATTGGGTCACAAAGAGTCAGACATGACTGAGTGACTGACCAACAAGTATGAAACACTATTTGATATATCCAGCCATAAAGCAAAAGAGAACATAGGAAAGAAAACATATACTACATGCAGTTGCCAATTATTAGTGAATTCATATATATAATTCAAAGCTCATAATCTCATATTTTTAGAATTAAAATCATAGGGACTAATATCATTGGAATTAATAAGTGATTTAAATATTAAAAATTTATAGCTTAAATTACTTAGCCACAATTGTGTACATATTTTATAACTTCATTTTCTGTTTAAGAATTTCTATGCTTAGAAACTTGCCTTTATTCTGAGGACAAAAGGAGGATTAAAATAAACAAATTAACCTTCCTTCACTAGAAATTAGTGTTTAAGCATAGCTGTTTTCTTTGTTGAGTATTCACTCTCAAAACTTGGTATTAAATATAAACCATATCAAAACTTTAAACTCTTCTGCATAACTTTTATTTCATACATTTCTAGTACAAAAATAATTAAAATGGATTTGAAAATGAAACTCAAAAGTAATTTTATTCAAAAATTGAAGGATGTTGATAATTTTATGTATGCGTTAAAAAATGTTAATTGAAATATGTTCCTTTTTGTGTGTATGTGTTAGCTAAAACATAAATACCTGTTTCCATACTCTACTGTCAGTGGTTTTCAGAGATATCTATCATGGGGAAAGAGAAATGATTTATATTCTATATTTCTAAAATACTCCTTCAAAATCCATCAAGATTCCATGAATAGTTTCAAAGTATCTTTGAAATTTACATTGTATCTTTTTTTTTTTAATTCATTGCATTCAACCATTCATATCACAGAAAAAGTACTGTGGTATAGAACAATCATGTTTGTGGATAAATAGAACATAAATATTGTCTCCTGAAATTAATTCAGTAAACTAAATACATTAAACATAGATATACAGATAGATAGATAACACAACAAAGCTCTGTGGTTATTTTTCTGACCAGTTTGTTTTGAGAAAGTCAAAGCTATGAGTATTCCACTCAAAAGTAGCTCATTAAAAAGTCCACCATTTCAAGATATCCTTTGTCTGATCCATGCAGAGGAAAATCAGCATGTCTTGTAAAAAATGATACAGAATACAGAAAAAAAAAAAGATATTTGAACTGCAATTTGAGATCTGTTATCTTTCATTTTTATTGAACTGTTATTTGGACAAATCTCTTTGAACTCCATTTTTTCACCTTTATGGCAATGGTTATATTTCTCTCAAGTATTAATAAGAATCTGTGACAGCCCATGATAAGTGCTTAGTATATAGCAGACACTCAATAAATACTGATATTGGATAACTGTCCATCATTGAAGCCATAGATATAAAGATCCTATTTTCTATATTCATAAATGTTGCAGTATTGATAGAGAGATTCCCATCTTTCTTCTTGAAATATGCTGAAATGTAAAATAACCACAAATACCCTCTTAAGTTTCAACTGATGGTATTTGATATTCAGAAGATGAAATATAGGATGATTATTCATGAGGGAAGTGACATATTTGTTCTTCTCATAGACTAAGGATTAATATAAATGATACATATAAGGCATGTCATATAGAATTATGATCAGCTTTGCAGTGAATCCCTTTATAGAAAATAGATCTATTGAGAGTATAGCCTCATGCCTTAAATGAGAGAGAAAAACATTTAAATATGCTTTTTTTCCCATGATTCAGCACTGTGCATAAATTTATGAAAATAGTCTTTTATAAACACTTTAATCATTTTTTCTAATTCAAGTTATATTTTTTGCTTACTGTGATGCTTTATTACATAAGTGAGGAGTGAGCAATTTTTTAATAAAACATTAATTTTCTGTTTCATTGTGTGTAATAATCATTACTTAGTAGCAATTATTTTCTATAAATAAGACCTTCAACTGACTGATTCATTAAGCTCAAGAATACATGACATTAATAAATGCACTGTTGCTTACTTTTGGTACAAATACCTGGGTTCAAAGCTATTGAACCCTAGCTTGAAATGGACATAATTTTGACTGTGTACGCACATTTCTTTGGTTGAGTCATAATTCATGAGTATCAATAAGATTTTAGTGCTGTAAAAATCAGTATAATTTCTAATTATTTTAATACTTAATCTAGTTGCCTTTGAGACTAAATTCATTGGTACAAGCTGCACTATGTCTATTTAATAATAGTGATTTATATTATTTTCCATTTAAATCACAAATGAAATCTCACCTGTTTTGTGTAATGTCCCAAGATGACTTGCTACTTATTAAAGAGTTATTTTCATGCTCTAGACTTTGAAATTTCAAATAAGTAAGTTATTTAGTGTGTTAATCACACAGTTGAGTCTGACTCTTTGGAATCCCGTGTACTGTAGCCCTCCAGGCTCCTCTGTTTATGGGTTTTCCATGCAAGAATACTGAAGTGGGTTGCCATGCCTTTCTCCAAAGGATCTTCCTGACCCAGGGATCAGGAAGATCTCTGATGTTCCTCTAGGTCTACCATGTTGCAGGTAGATTCTTTACTTCCTAAACCACCAGGGAAGCCCCAAAATTTGATAAGAGGGATTCTACTTCTTTAAGTCTTTTCTTTATGTGAGGAAACAAGGCTACATTTATTCAGAGACTCTAAGCATATAATGTGAGTCAGGTGCTATCTCCATGCGCCACCAGAGTAGCATCATGCTTTGAACTGAATTATAATTATGTATTTTCATGTCTTCCTTTTCTCCAATTCTGAGACTGAGTGATATTTCCTTAGTACAGCATACTAGTCCCTTTTCTATCTATGTTCTAATTATGCAGCCTCTTCCCTATTACTCCCCTATTTATATACCCTACACCCTGAAATGGTGGAGTCTGTCTCAAAGTTACAAATCTTTTCACAGCCGCATGCCCCTGACCATGGTTATCCTTCTATCTAGATGAAAATTCCTCTACTTCTTCACATAGGAAGGTATTCGTACTCTTCCCAAGATCCAACTCCACAGTCAGCATCTTATCAAAACTTTATTCAGGGACTGGAACCAAGATAACAGAGGGGAAAGACATGGAGTCCATGTTACCCCTACATCTAGGATACTCACCAGACTTTGGTGAGGGACTTCCAACAATCAGGCAGATAGAAAGAAACCCCCAGGCAACCAGGTACCATGTAGGGTGAGGGGGCAAGGAGGAGAGGGGAAGTCGAAGCCAGAGGGGACCAGTGTGGCTGAGGGGTGGCTAGGGAGGGGAGAAATTCAGGTATCAGGAGAGGAACACTTGCTTCCAGGAGACTGACAAGGAAGGAGGAGAGCCTCAGGGGTTGGAGGATCAATTGCAGGAAGTGCCTTGAATTCCCCCTACACTTAACCACAAGGAGCCTCTCGAGGCCCTGGCCCTGGTCCTCTGCCCTCCAGGGACCCCTCTATTTTTCAGGGTCCCTCTACCAGGGGTAGGTCCTGTGAGTGTGAGAGGAAGAGGGAAGGAGAAAAAGCCAGGATGCCTGGGAGAGGCTCCTTCAGGGTTTGAGGAGTGGGGAGCCACCTGGTGTTCTCCCTTCCACTTGGCCCTGAGGAGCATCCTGAGTCCTCAGGCCAAAGCCCTTTGCCCTCCAGGACCCCTCTGCCTTTTGGGAGCCATCTGCCTTCTGAGCCCCCTTTCTTCCTCTGGGGACCCCCTCTACCTTCCTGTCACTCATCCTCCTTCTGCCCACTGTGGCCCCCTCTGTAGTCCAGGGTTCCCTCAAAGGGCACCCTCTGTCCATGTATGTCTGGCAGGTGCAAGAGGAAGAGGAGAGGATAAACAGCCACCTGACCAGGAGAGAGTGCCTATAGGTGTGGAGGAACAGGAACCCATCAGGGGTCACCCCACCACTCAGCCCTGGGGTGCCCCCTGGTGCCCTGGGCCTGACACTCTGGAGGACCTCATGGCTGGTTTCAGCCTAGCCCCCACTTCCCCAGGCCCACATAAGACCTTTTCCTGAGGTGTGGGTCATGAGCAGGAGCCCACCCCTGCCTAGACTCTGCCTCCACGTAAACCTGACCACTGCCTAGGCCCTTCCCCATTTAAGCCCCAACAACAAAAACCAGAGATTTTTCTGCCTTCCTTTTTTTCTTTTAACTCTTTGCCAGTGGAGTTCAATTTTACCTTCCAGTGCTTGTTTCACATTTATTTTTATTTTTTTCTATTTCTGTTAGTTTTCTAAATTTATTTTATTTTATATATTTGTTATTATTCTCCTCCTTCTAGTCTTTATCTATTAATATAATATATATAATATATATAATATTAATATAATTATCAGATATATATATATAATATATAATAATATATATTTCCCCTCTCTTTGCTATTGGAGTCTGGTTTCATCCTCAAGGGGTTGTTTCATTTAGACTTTTATATTTTCTAATAGATCTGTTAGTTTTCTAAATTCACTTTATTTTTATTCTTTGATATTGTTATGCTCCCTTTTATTTTTTATTATTTTTTTTCTTTACTTTTGGAGCTCAGTTTTACTCTCTAGTGCCTATTTTACAGGTTCATATTTTCTCTAACATGTCTGTTAAATTCTAAATTTTTATATATATATATATTTTTTGTCTGCTTCTGTTTTGTATTTTTCTTTTTTTGCAGTGCCCTACAGCTTATAGGATTCTGGTTCATGGGCCAGAGACCAGACCTAAGCTCCTGTGGCAGGAGTGCTGAGAGCCTGATCTGCTGCACTAACAGAGAACATCAGGCCCCAGGGGATATAAATCAGAGCATGGCATCCCTGAATTCTACATCTCAACACCAAGACCTGACCCTACCCAACATCCTGCAAGCTCCACTGCTGGAAACCTTAAGCCAAACAAATAGTAAGATAGGAACAGTCCCATTCATCAAAAATAAAGAAAATTACAAAAAAAAAAAAATGCTACAGATGAAGGAGCAAGATAAAAACATATAAGACCAAATAAATGAAAAGGAAGTAGGTAACTTAACTGAAAAAGAATTTAGAGTAATGGCAGTAAAGAAGTTCCAAAATTTTGAAAATAGAATGGAGAAAATGTAAGAAACATTTAACATATTTAACAGGAATTTAGAAGAAATGAAAAACAAACAAACAGCAATGAACAAAACAGTTACTGAAACTAAAAATGCCCTAGAAGGAATCAATAGCTAATTACTGAGAAGAGTGGATAAGTGAGCTGAAAGGTAGAATGACAGAATAACTGCTGAAGAAAAAAAAATTAAGAAAAAGGAATGAAAAGAACTGAAGACAGTCTCAGAAATCTCTGGAACAATATTAAATAAAAAAACACTAGAATTATAGGGGTCCCAGAAGAAGAAAAGAGTTTGAGAAAATATTTGAAGAGATTATAGTTGAAAACATCCCTATCATGGGAAAGGAAATAACCACCCAAGTTCAGGAAGTGCAGAGAGTTCCATATAGGATAAACTGTAGAAGAAACACATCAAAATACATGCTAATCAAACTAACAAAAACTAAATACAAAGAAAAGAATATTAAAAGTAGCACAAGGAAAGGAAAAAATCAAAACAACAACAACAATAAAAACACATACAAAGGAATTCACATAGGGTATCACCTGATTTTTCAGCAGACACTCTGCAGGCCAGAAGGGAGTGATAGAATATATTTAAAGTGATGAAAGGGGAAGAAACCTACAACCAAGAATACTCTGCCCAACAAAGAACTCATGTAGGTTTGGCAGAAAAATTAAAAGCTTTGCAGACAAGCAAAAGTTAAGAGAATTCAGCACCACCAAACTAGCTGTACGACAAGTGCTAAAGCAGCATTTCTAGGCAGGAAACACAAGGCAAGAAAAAGAACCATGAAAACAAACCCAAAACAAGAAAATAGCACCAGGAACACACATATAAATAATTATCTTAAGGGTAAATGGAAAAAAAAAATGCCCCAACCAAAAGATACAGACTGCTTGAATGAATACAGAAAAAAGATCCATGTATATGTTGTCTACAAGAGACTCATTTCAGACCTAGGGACACATATAGCCTGAAAGTGAGAGGATGGAAAAAGATATTCTATACAAATGGAAATCAAAAGAAAGCTGGAGTAGCAATATTCATTCAATATTCATTCAAACAAAATAGACTTTAAAATAAACAGTTACAAGAGAGAAAGAAGGACACAAAATAATTACCAAGGGATGAATCCAAGAAGAAGAAATAACAGTTATACATATTTATGCACCCAACATGGTAACACTTCAACATATAAGACAAACGCTAACAACCACATCACATCAGATGGATCTAATTGATATCTACAGGATATTTCATACAAAAGCAGCAGAATACACTTTTTTTTTTCCTCAAGTACATATGAAACATTCTGCAGGATAGATCACATATTGGGTCACAAGCCAAGCCTTGGTAAAATTAACAAAACTGGAATTGTATAAGTATCTGTTCTGACCAGAACACTAGCATATTAAATATCAATTACAGGAAAAATTCTGTAAAAAAAAAAAAGTGGAAGCTAAAAAATATTATTCTAAATAACCAAGAAATCAAAGAGGAAATTTAAGAGAAATAGCTAGAATTACTTAACAGTGAAAACATGATGAGCCATGAAATTGAAAGACGCTTATTCCTTGGAAGGAAAGTTATGACCAACCTAGATAGCATATTCAAAAGCAGAGACATTACTTTGCCAACAAAGGCTTGTCTAGTCAAGGCTATGGTTTTTCCTGTGGTCATGTATGGATGTGAGAGTTGGACTGTGAAGAAGGCTGAGCACCGAAGAATTGATGCTTTTGAACTGTGGTGTTGGAGAAGAATCTTGAGAGTGTCTTGGACTGCAAGGAGATCCAACCAGTCCATCTGAAGGAGATCAGCCCTGGGATTTCTTTGGAAGGAATGATGCTAAAGCTGAAACTCCAATACTTTGGCCACCTCATGCGAAGAGATGACTCATTGGAAAAGACTCTGATGCTGGGAGGGATTGGGGGCAAGAGGAGAAGGGGACGACAGAGGATGAGATGGCTGGATGGCATCACTGACTCGATGGACATGAGTCTGAGTGAACTCCTGGAGTTGGTGATGGACAGGGAGGCCTGGTGTGCTGCAATTCATGGGGTCGCAAAGAGTCGGACACGACTGAGCGACTGATCTGATCTGAAAACATGATGACCCAAAACCTGTAGGATGCAGCAAAAACAGTTCTAAGAGGAAAGTTTAGAGCAATAGAACCTATCTCAAGAAATGAGAAAAAATCAAGTAGACAATCTAACCTTACACCTAAAACAACTAGAAAAAGAAAAAAAGGGGAAAAAATCAGTTAGTAGAAGAAAAGAAGTCATAAAGATCAGAGCAGAAATTAATGAATATGTAATGAAAAAGCAAAAGTCAAAGATCAATACAATTAAAAACTGTTTCTTTGAGAGGATAAAAGAAAGAGAATGGGAAAATACACAAAACAATAAAATTAGAAATGAAATTCAAGAACTTAAAACAGAGAACACAGAAATATAATGAATCAAAAGAGACTACTACAAGCAACTATATGCCAATATAATGGACGAGTTGTAAAAATGGACAAATTCATATAAAAGTATAAGCATTTATGTTTGAAACAGGAAGAAACAGAAAATATGAACAGACCAATCACAAGCATGGAAATCGAAACTGTAATCAAACATCTTTCAACAAACAAAGCCCAGGACCAGTTGGCTTCACAGATGAATTCTACCAAAAATTTAGAAAAGACCTAGCACCTATCCTGCTCAAACTCTTCCAGAAAATTTCATAGGAAGGAAAACCCCCAAACTCTACAAGCCCACCATCACCCCGATACCAAGACAAAACAAAGATATCACTGAAAAAGAAAATTACATGCCAATATCACTGATGAACATAGATGCAAAACTCCTCAAGAAAATTCTAGCAAACAGAATCCAACAACATATTAAAATGATCATACATCATGACCAAGTGGACTTTATCTCAGGAATGCAAGCATTCTCCAATAGTCACAAATCAATCAATGTGATACACCACATTAACAAATTGAAAAATAAAAGCCATATGATTATCTCAATATATGCAGAGAAAGCCTTTGACAAAATTCAACATCCATTTGTGATAAAAACCCTCTGGAAAGCAGGCACAGAAAGAACATACTTCAACATAATAAAAGCCATATATGATAAGCCCATGGCAAATATTATCCTTAATGGTGCAAAATTGAAAGCATTTCCCCTAAAGTCAGGAACAAAATAAGGGTGCCCATTCTCACCACTACTATTCAACATAGTTTTGGAAGTTTTAACCACAGCAGTCAGAGAAGAAAAATAAATAAAAGGAATCCTGATTGGAAAAGAAGAAGTAAAACTCTCACTGATGCAGATGACAAGTGTTGATGCTTTTGAACTGTGGTGTTGGAGAAGACTCTTGAGAGTCCCTTGGACTGTAAGGAGATCCAACCAGTCCATCCTAAAGGTAATCAGTCCTGGGTGTTCATTGGAAGGACTGATGCTAAAGCTGAAACTCCAATACTTTGGCCACCTCATGCAAAGAGTTGACTCATTGGAAAAGATCCTGATGCTGGGACTGAATGGGGGCAGGAGGAGAAGGGGACGACAGAGGATGAGATGGCTGGATGGCATCACCAACTTGATGGACATGAATTTGGGTAAACTCTGGGAGTTGGTGATGGACAGGGAGGCATGGCGTGCTGCAATTCGTGGGGCTGCAAAGAGTCGGACACGACTGAGCGACTGATTTTGTTTGTTTCAGTTCAGTTCAGTTCAGTTGCTCAGTCTCCTTGTAGTCCAAGGGACTCTCAAGAGTCTTCTCCAACACCACAGTTCAAAAGCATCAATTCTTCGGTGCTCAGCTTTCTTCACAGCCCAACTCTCACATCCATACATGACCACTGGAAAAACCATAGTCTTGACTAGATGGAACTTTATTGGCAAAGTAATGTCTCTGTTTTTTAACATGCTATCTAGGTTGGTCATAACTTTCCTTCCAAGGAGTAAGCATCTTTTAATTTCATAGAAAACTACAAAACACTGATGAAAGAAATCAAAGGTGACACAAATAGATGAAGAAATTTACCACATTTATTGATTGGAAGAATCAATGCAGTGAAAATGAGTATACTCCAAAGACAGAAACATAAGTCAATGGAACAAAAAGAGAAAGCCCAGATACATATCCCACTCACGGACACCTTATCTTTGACAAAGCAGACGAGGATGTACAATGCAGAAAAGACAATCTCTTCAGCAAGGGGCGCTGGGAAAACTGGGCAACCACGCATAAAAGAATGAAACTACAACACTTGCTAACACCGCACACAAAATATAAACTCAAAATGGATCGAAGATCTAAACATGAGACCGCAAACAATTACACTGCTGGAGGAAAGTATAGGCAAAACACTCTCTGGTGTAAAGCACAGTAGGATCCTCTCTGGCGAACCTCCCAGAATAATGGGAATAAAAGCAAAACTAAAACAAATGGGACCTACTTAAACTTAAAAGCTTATGCTCAACGAAGGAAACTACAAGCAAAGTGGAAAGACAGCATTCAGAATGGGGGCAAATAATAGCAAATGAAGCAACTCGTAAAGAATTAATCTAAAAAATATACAAGCAACTCCTGCACTCAATTCCAGAAAAGTAGGCGACCCAGGCCAAAAAAAAAAAAAAAAATAATAATCATGGGCCAAAGAAGTAAACAGACATTTCTCCAAAAAAGAAATACAGATGGCTATCAAACACATGAAAAGATGCGCAACATCCCTTCCTATCAGAGAAACGCAAATCGAAACCACAACGAGGTACCATCTCAGGCCGGTCAGAATGGCTGCTTTCCAAAATCTACAGACAATGAATGTTTGAGAGGGGGCAGAGAAAAAAAGAAACCCTCTCACACTGTCTGTGTGAATTTCAAACTAGCACAGCCACTATGGGAACAACGTACAGACTGCTCAAAAACCTGGAATTAGAACTGCCATACAACCCAGCAATCCCTCTGCTGGGCATACACACCGAAGAAACCAGAATTAAAAGACACCCGTGCCCCAGTGTTCGTCGCGGCTCTCTTTACAACAGATAGGACGTGGAAGCAGCCTAGATGTCCATGGGCAGACGAACTGGAGATGAAAGCTGGGGTAGATATAGACAGGGACTCTGTGGGGAGAAGGCGAGGGTGGGATGATTTGAGAGAATAGCATTGAAACATGTATATTACTATATGTAAAACAGATCACCAGTCCAGGTTCGATGCATAAGACATGGTGCTCAGGGCCGGTGCACTGGGATGACTCTGATGGATGGGATGGGTAGGGAGGTGGGAGGGGGTACAGGATGGGGAACACATGCACACCCATGGCTAATTCATGTCAGTGTATGGCAAAAACCACTACAATATTGTAAAGTAATTAGCATCCAATTAAAATAAATTAATTAATTTCAAAAAAACCCAAGAACCTGGAAACAAAGAGGAAGAGTTGGTGACATTCCACCATTCATGTGGTTAAAAGCAAGAGTAGGATGTCTTTCTACTGTTGCTGAGAGGTCATGTAAACATGATGCAGTAGAAATAAACCAGCCTATACCTTTTTATTTGTGAGTGGGTTCTTCTAATGAGACCTGTCAGATGCTTGTTACTACAAAATAAACTCCTTTTGTCTGCTTTAAAAAAAAGAAAAGAAAAAGAAAATTGTATATTAACACATATATTTTGAATCTAGAAAAATGGTATTGATGAACCTATTTGCATGGAAGGTATGGAGACACAGATATAGAGATGGCTTGTGGACACAGCAGAGGAGGTAGAAAGGAAGACTAATGGATTAAGTAATGTGGGGAGCGAGCTCCGCCCGTGGCAAAGGTCATGAGGAAGGAGGCTTGACATACGCAAAGGCGGGATCAAGCCTCAGGAGTCTCCCTGGAAATTCTCGAGCAATCTACCCCCAAAACCAGAGTCTGCCTACTTTCTGCTTTGTGCTTTCACCTACACCTCTGACTTTACGGGGGGCTGTCCCCACTACCTCTCTGAAAAAAGAGTTAGCTTACAGCTCCAGTTAATAATTCCTGGGTGTGACAGTGTTTAACCTACAAACTCCTTTGGAAATCCTCTAGCCTGCCTGAATAGGTTTTTCCGGCCACATGTGATTGTTCAGAGCCTCCCAACTGTGAGAGGCAGGAGATGTTCTAAACTGTGTAAACACAGATTCTTTTGAATAGTTAAAAGATTGATTAGAAATTGTATTGGTGAAGGATTTTTTTCACTTGTTGGGCCAATGTTTGCTGCTAAGTTTCCATATCCCTTACCTGCTGTGTCCCTGGCAGTGTATTGATTAATATAATTGGTGTAAATAGTAGCTTTAATGTTTGTAACCTGGGACCCTTAATTCTTTTTCTTGTTATAGCCCACCACACCTTTTGCTCTGTAGGAATGCAACTTTATCTAATGTTTTTTTGGAGGGTGGCTCCTGACCAATCACCTTTAGAGAAAAATAAGTTTTCTGAAGAAAAGGTCTTAAAATGTTAACAGGCCTCCGGCCAGAAGATGATGCAAATCACCTAAGCTTTTGCATATGATAAGTTTGCAGGAAGAAAGCCTGGCTTGCTGCCTGACTCTACCCCTTCCCCCATTATCCTCTATGCATAACTTAAGGTATAAAAACTACTTTGGAAAATAAAGTGTGGGGCCTTGTTCACCGAAACTTGGTCTCACCATGTCGTTCTTTCTCTTACCTTCTGGCTGAATTATTCAGCCTCTTTTCTCCACTGAATTTCCTCACTGAGCTATCCTTATTTCAGCCTCTTTTCTTCACTGAATTTTACTGAGCTATCCTCATTCTATTACTCTTTATATCCTTAATTAACATTTAATTAGGCAATTGTTTCCTGATCTTCGCCTACGCCGTCTCTCCTTCGAATACCCTGGATCAGCTGGGGCTGGTCCCCGGCAAAGTAACATCAACATGTATACACTATCATGTTTAAAATGGATAGCTGGTGAGTGGTGGCTGTTTAACACAGGGAGCCCAGTCTCATGCTCTTTGATGAAACATGGTCTGTGATGACAGGGGTGGGATGGAAGAGGTGAGGGAAGCTCAAGAGGGAGGGGGTTTATGTATAATTATGTCTGATTTGTGTTATACAGCAGAAACTAACACAACATTGTAAAGTTGAAAAAACAGAAAAACAAAAAATAAAAAGTATCCTGAAAAAAAAATATCCAAAAAGGTAGCTCAAAATCAACCACAGAAGGCTAAAAGCAAGGTGAATCTTCACAGTGATCAATGTACATTTATGTGTTTATTAAAAAAAAAATTCTAAAGACACTGGATGGTTTTGGAACTGGTTCAACAGCAGTTCATATAGAAAGAGCCAAGATTTTCAGTTGAAAAGAAATTCAATAAAATCCAGTAACATGACATAGTCATTATGGAAAACTGCATGGTCAGATGATGTTGAGGGGCTTTAAAGCAAGAAGCAGAGGATGTAATGTATTTTGTTTGTGCCAGTCAACTCTCATCTAATAAAATATACCTCATGATCACTGCCATATTTTGAGATGAACAACAGGAATGCTTCTAGAAGAGAACAACTATGGTATTTGGTGAAGTAAGAATCATGATACACAAAGAACAATTGAGGAAACAATGCCTGTCTGGTGGGCATTCACTCTGGATACTGTTTTGCTATGGGTACAATAATGTTGCTTAATGAACAATCATAAAATATTAGCTTCATACAAAAATAAACAGTTATTTAGCTCATGTATTTTGGCTTGGCTGGGAGTTTGCTGACAGAGGCTGGGCTTGCTGGGGGCTCTGTCCCAGGCTGTGTGTGGTGCTGTGCTTGGCCTTGCTCAAGTTTGGGCTTTGTTCAATCTGTTCACTGTATTCACTCTGGAGCTCTGATTAAGGGCACAGCAATTACCTGGGGAAGCTCTTCTATGACAATGACAAAAGAGCAAGTGGGAAACACAGTCCTCTTAACAAACAGTCTAGGCTTAGAAAAGTCATTATTCTATTAGTCAAAGCAAGGTACACAATGATGAGGAATCAGGAAAACATACTCTTGCACTCTTGTTTTGAAAAGGCCTGAAAAAAATCACACAGCAAAGGGTGTGAACACAGAAGGGATGAAGAATTGTAGTCAAGAGTGTACTGCAG
This sequence comes from Bos mutus, assembly GCF_027580195.1. Taxonomy (NCBI): domain Eukaryota; kingdom Metazoa; phylum Chordata; class Mammalia; order Artiodactyla; family Bovidae; genus Bos; species Bos mutus. The sequence goes on along the minus strand of NC_091639.1, from coordinate 49,523,701 downwards.
TACACTCTGGATTGGATATCATTAGAGGAACATTATCTTCATAAAGAAAGGGTGAAAGTGGAAGAAAAACTTGTTTTGTGTAGCTTCACAAAGACAATTAGTGATCAATGTAAATAAATAGAAATTACAGAATAGGATATGTTACTTCTCTTTAAGTTTCCTAATAAGCTGATGTTTTTAAAAGTATGGTTAAAATTAAAAGGAAACAATATGGCAATAATACACGGGGCCAATCTTTGAAATTGGATAGGAATTACTTTAAAGCTTTGATATTTTGCCTATTAAGCTATAAAGTCCTGGGAAAGGTAACATTCAAGGTCTTCAGTTAAGTTCAGTTGCTCAGTTGTGTCCAACTCTTTGCAACCCCATGAATCACAGCATGTCAGGCCTCCCTGTCCATCACCAACTCCCGGAGTTCACTCAAACTCATGTCCATCAAGCCGGTGATGCCACCCAGCCATCTCATCCTCTGTCGTCCTCTTCTCTTCCTTCCCCCAATCCCTCCCAGCATCAGGGTCTTTTCCAATGAGTCAACTCCTCGCATGAGGTGGCCAAAGTACTGGAGTTTCAGCTTTAGCATCAGTCCTTCCAAGGATCACCCAGGACTGATCTCCTTTAGGATGGACTGGTTGGATCTCCTTGCAGTCCATGGGACTCTCAAGAGTTTTCTCCAACACCACAGTTCAAAAGCATCAACTCTTTGGTGCTCAGCTTTCTTCACAGTCCAACTCTCACATCCACACACGACCACTGGAAAAACCATAGCCTTGACTAGACAGACCTTTGTGGGCAAAGTAATATCTCTGCTTTTCAATATACTATCTAGGTTGGTCATGACTTTCCTTCCAAGGAGTAAACGTCTTTTAATTTCATGGCTGCAGTCACCATCTGCAGTGATTTTGGAGCCCCAAAACATAAACTCTGACACTGTTTCCACTGTTTCCCCATCTGTTTCCCATGAAGTGATGGGACCGGATGCCGTGATCTTTGTTTTCTGAATGTTGAGCTTTAAGCCAGCTTTTTCACTCTCCTCTTTCACCTTCATCAAGAGGCTCTTTAGTTCCTCTTCACATTCTGCCATAAGGGTGGTGTCATCTGCATATCTGGGGTTATTGATATTCCTCCTGGAAATCTTGATTCCAGCTTGTGCTTCTTCCAGCCCAGCATTTCTCATGATGTACTCTGCATAGAAGTTAAATAAGCAGGGTGACAATATACAGCCTTGATGTACTCCTTTTCCTATTTGGAACCAGTCTGTTGTTCCATGTCCAGTTCTAATTGTTGCTTCCTGACCTGCATATAGGTTTCTCAAGAGGCAGGTCAGGTGGTCTGGCTTTCCCATCTCTTTCAGAATTTTCCACAGTTTATTGTGATCCATACATTCAAAGGTTTTGGCATAGTTAATATAGCAGAAATAGATGTTTTTCTGGAACTCTCTTGCTTTTTTCATGATCCAGCAGATGATGGCAATTTGATCTCTGGTTCCTCTGCCTTTTCTAAGTTCATGGTTCACATCCTGCTGAAGCTTGGCTTGGAGATTCTTTATTTATGACATGAAGATAAAAGTGTCTCCCTCATTCAGTAACTACCTAATATAGGTATTTGCACATAGCAACTGCTCTGTATTGTGGCCATTATTATTATTATTAGAGTCTAACTGTCTTTAAGAATGGTTGAGTGTTCCTTGACTGTGTGTGCTTAGTAGTTCTCTCGTGTCTGACTCTGTGGGACCCTATGGACTACAGCTTGTCAAGCTCCTCTGTTCATTTGGATTCTCCAGGCAAGAATACTGGAGTGGGTTGCTATGCCCTTCTCCAGGGGATCTTCCCAAGCCAGGGATTGAACCCAGCTTTCCCACAATGCAGGTGGATTCTTTATCATCTGAGCCACAGGGAAGCCCTTGACTTTCTGTTTGAATTCCTCTCTTGCCTCTCACCTATAATTCAGAATTGAATGGCTACCCACTCTGGCATTCTTGGCTGGAGACTTCAATCCATGGAGTTGCAAAAAGTTGGACATGACTGAGCAACTAACACACACACACACACACACATGCTAAATATTATCAATATAAGAATACAAGTTCAGAATCACACTTGAATTCTAAATCCAAGAACTTGGACATCAAAATTTGTTCTTTAATTGAGTGCATAAAATCATTAGGTAACCTAAATTCTGATCCAAAATAAGAAACTATTATAGACATTTATTGGAGAAGGCAATGGCACCCCACTCCAGTACTCTTGCCTGAAGAATCCCGTGGATGGAGGAGCCTGATAGGCTGCAATCCATGGGGTCGCTAAGAGTCGGACACAACTGAGCGACTTCACCTTCACTTTTCACTTTCCTGCATTGGAGAAGGAAATGGCAACCCACTCCAGTGTTCTTGCCTGAAGAATCCCAGGGACGGGGGAGCCTGGTGAGCTGCCTTCTATGGGGTCACACCATCGGACACGACTGAAGTGACTTAGCAGCAGCATAGACATTTATAACCTGCTTAACTGTGAAGAAAGCTGAGCACCGAAGAATTGATGCTTTTGAACTGTGGTGTTGGAGAAGACTCTTGAGAGTCCCTTGGACTGCGAGGAGATCCAACCAGTCCACTCTAAAGGAGATCAGTCCTGGGATTTCTTTGGAAGGAATGATGCTAAAGGTGAAACTCCAGTACTTGGCCACCTCATGCGAAGAGTTGACTCATTGGAAAAGACTCTGATGCTGGGAGGGATTGGGGGCAGGAGGAAAAGGGGACGACAGAGGATGAGATGGCTGGATGGCATCACCAACTCGATGGACGTGAGTTTGAGTGAACTCCGGAAGATGGTGATGGATAGGGAGGCCTGGCATGTTGCGATTCATGGGGTCGCAAACAGTCGGACACGACTGAGCGACTGAACTAAACTGAACTGAACTGAATTTATTTATTCATATTTCAATACAATAGTATTGACATGTTGTGGCCTAGATGCCACTGGGAGTGATATGTAGTACCTGTGTTGTATTGCCATTCTAAAATACAAACATATCTGAATATGAAACATCTGGTCTGCATTATTGCAACTATAAGATTGTGAACCTCTACTGAAGTGCACCAAATTATTTATTTTTCTACTTCCATCACATAGAAAACAGTGCACCTTTAATAAACACTAATTTAATGAAACTGTAAAATAAGATATTGCAAATACTGTAGTAATCATGGAAAACAAATAATATCTGCATCTTCTTATAATTCTATTTCATGTGCATCCAAGATAAATTCTATTTCCTTTTCTGAAGTCATCAAAAGTGTCTTGTTTTTGGTATTCTAACCTTGAAACTTAATAGATCACAGATTACATTTTCCATCTTGATCACAGTATTATAAGAAAAAATATCTCCCCTCTTTCATTATCAGTGTGCAAGTGCAAAAAAGCAAGACCTGGAGGGTATTTTTTTTTTTTTTTTTAGTGTAAATTGACTAAGAAATGAAGGAAAACAAAGAAAGGAAAAAAAAGTTTTTCAGGAAAGGGGCAAAGTAGCAACTAAGAACTTAGTGCAAATGACCAAATCTGCCTGATATGGAAAAAGGATAATCATAATTTTCCCCAGTGATGATTAATTTCTGGACTTGAAGACAACCTCAGATCAGATCAGATCAGATCAGTCACTCAGTTGTGTCCAACTCTTTGCGACCCCATGAATTGCAGCATGCCAGGCTTCCCTGTCCATCACCAACTCCCGGAGTTCACTCAGACTCACATCCATCGAGTCAGTGATGCAATCCTGCCATCTCATCCTCTGTTGTCCCCTTCTCCTCTTGCCCCCAATCCCTCCCAGCATCAGAGTCTTTTCCAGTGAGTCATCTCTTTGCATGAGGTGGTCAAAATACTGGAGTTTCAGCTTTAGCATCATTCCTTCCAAAGAAATCCCAGGGCTGATCTCCTTCAGAATGGACTGGTTGGATCTCCTTGCAGTCCAAGGGATTCTCAAGAGTCTTCTCCAACACCGCAGTTCAAAAGCATCAATTCTTCGGCACTCAGCCTTCTTCACAGTCCAACTCTCACATCCATACATGACCACAGGAAAAACCATAGCCTTGACTAGACGAATCTTTGTTGGCAAAGTAATGTCTCTGCTTTTTAACATGCTATATAGGTTGGTCATAACTTTCCTTCCAAGGAGTAAGCGTCTTTTAATTTCATGGCTGCAATCACCATCTGCTCAGATTGTATCCAAATAGCATTCTTTTCTTACTTCTATATACAAGCTTTCTTGCTCCCTTTCTATTACATAGCTAAACGCCCTGCCACTGTTATAATCTGATTCACCTGAAGGACATGTGATTCTTTACTAATATATTTTCATTTCTTTCTCTTTGCACATGAGGATACACTTGCCTGGCTAAATTTTATTTCCCTGGTTAAATGGTAGCTTGGCATCAGTTCTTCTGAGGAGATTTTTGGTACTTTCTCTTAACCTTATATTTAGATGGCCTCCTATATACCCTCAAACCCTCTGGCACATCCTAGGATAGTACTCATCACAGGCTTATGCACTTGTTTGCATGTCTGCCTTCTTAATTGTCTGCAAATAAACCACCCTTGGACTTCAGAACATTCTTCAACAGACCATATAGTGCCCTCAGAGAGCTGTTCTGAAGGACTCCTTTTTTTTACAATGCCCTTGGAAGCATTTTCTGAATATGTCTTCTTCTCTATTTTTATTTATTTATTTTTTGTTTTTGTAAGGCAGAATTTGGGAAACACTGTTATGTGTATGGCTACCTAACACTAGTCTCTAAAGTATTTAATTTAAAAAGGAATTTCATCATATAAAATTCAGAATATTGCACTGAAAAACTGATGTGTCAAGTTATATTTTCCAAAAAGGCCCATGATATAATTTTTCATCCTTGAACCATGCCAGTCCCCATTGTATGGTGATGTCTAATAAACCATCTCTTGAATCTGGCTGGACTTGTGACTTGCTTGTAACTAACAGAATGAGGCAAAGTCACAAAAGATGATATAACTTTTATTTTGTTCCTGGGGTATTCATATCTGGCAGCTCTGAGCTGCCAAATGATGAGGAAGCCTAAGTGACATGGAGAGCACTAAACATGAGTATTTCAAACAGCAGCCACAATTAAGATACCAACAGACATATAGCATCAACTGCTAAAGGAACCTCCAGATGATTCTAGCTTCCAGCTTTACCTTATTAGACTTCCCAGCTAAGGTCCCAGACACAGGAAAGTAGAAGCAACTCACATCTCCTGTGCCTTGTTAATATTCCTGATGTGAAAAATCCTCAAGATAATAAAGATGGTAAACTTGTACCACTTGGTTTTGAAGAGGTTTGTTATGTAGGAATAGTAACCAGAAAAGCTAGACTTCCAGATTTTCTTTGGAGGAAATAATGAACACTACTGAGTCCTTTACCATACATGGACCACGTGGCCACAATATCCTAAAGTTGAACAGGAGATGGTTGGTTTAGACAGAGTACATACTTTCCAGTTTGCAACAGGTTTATTGTTACACCTTGACAATTACACACATTCATGAACATTCACGACCCCTTAAGTATGTTGATTAACTATTTGTTCAATGTATTTCTTTTTTTTTTTTTTCTGTGAAACCAAACTTCTTTGTCTACCATTTAAGCCAGAATTTCACCTTGGATTCTTTAACTTGCTTTTTGAAACACATAAGGTTCTTCAAGAGTCTAAGCTGATCTCATATTACACATTTCTGAAGCTCTGATTGCACGCGGTATGCCTAATACATTCCTGATTCATGTTGCTGCTTGCTGCTGCTGCTGCTAATTCACTTCAGTTGTGTCCGACTCTGTGCCACCCCATATACGGCAGCCCACCAGGCTCCCCCGTCCCTGGGATTCTCCAGGCAAGAACACTAGAGTGGGTTGCCATTTCCTTCTCCAGTGAATGAAAGTGAAAAGTGAAAGTGAAGTCGCTCAGTCATGTCTGACTCTTAGCGACCCCATAGACGGCAGCCTACCAGGCTCCTCTGCCCATGGGATTTTTCCAGGCAAGAGTACTGGAGTGGGTTGCCATTGCCTTCTCCGGATTCATGTTGAGGGCTGTCTATAAATCTAAATGAATTTTCTGACATGTGCTGATTTCAGCAACTGATTGAGCAGGTCTCAGGTACTAACTGTATGCTTTCTTAAGTCCTCTTAGGAAACTTGTTATTCAAATAATCAAGGAAAATTATTTTTATAACTCTTATTAGAGTCTTATGAAATGCACCTTAATGTATATTTTATATACAAACTGACTATTTAGACAAATAGTTACAATATCATTAAAATTAAATTAACAAAAATACAATGAATACATAATTAATAATTTTAAGAAACTCATTGCTTCTTTCCTAAAACTATCAGTTATCTTAGATACTTAAAATAAATATGTCAGATAATAATAATAGAAGAGTAGTGTGTATCAAGATATGGGTTCCCCCTCTGGTGAGATATTTTCAAACAGCACCAGATCCACTGTCTGTGTAGAGGTCTGTAGATGTGTGAGAAAGCCATGAATGGGGAAATATCTAAAATCAAAAAACCATCTGTAAGTTCAAACTCATTGCTGACTGTAGTTTAAGACATAAGAGAACTGAATTACAAATAAGGATGAGTCTTTCATTCTCATCAGGAGACTCTTAGTTCCTCTTCACTTTCTGCTATTAGAGTTGTATTATCTGCATAACTGAGGTTGTTGATATTTCTCCCAGAAATCTTGATTCCAGCTTGTGATTCACCCAGCCCAGTATTTTACACGATGTACTCTGCATGTGATCTAAATAAACAAGGTTACAATATACAGCCTTGTCACACTACTTTCCCAATTTTGAACTAGTCTGTTGTTCCACGTCTGATTTTGTTGCTTCTTGACTTGCTTACAGGTTTCTCAGGAGACAGTTAAGTTGGTCTGGTATTCCCACCTCTTTAAGAATTTTCCACAGGATTTTGTGATCCACACAGTCAAAGGCTTTAGAGTAGTCAATGAAGCAGAAGTAGATGTTTTTCTGGAATTCTTTTGCTTTTTCCATGATCCAGTGAATGTTGGCAATTTGATCTCTGGTTCCTCTGCCTTCTCTAAGCCCAGCTTGTATATCTGGCAGTTTTTGGTTCACGGACTGATGAAGTCCAGATTGAAGAATTTTGAGCATGACCTTTCTAGCATGTAAAATGAGTGAAATTGTACTGTAGTTTCAACATTCTTTGACATTACCCTTCCTTGGATTTGGAATTAAAACTGACCTTTCCTAGTCCTGAGTGCAGCACTTTAACAGCCTCACTTTTAGGATTTAAATAGCTCAGATGGAATTCCATTATCCCCACTAGCTTTGTTCCCAGTAGTTCTGCCCAAGGCCCACTTGACTTCACACTCCTGGCTTCTAGGTGGAATAACATACTATTGTGGTTGTAGGGGACATTATTATTATTACAGTTCTTCTGTGTATTCATGTCACCTGTTCTTAATGTCTTCTATTTCTATTAAGTCCTTACCATTTCTGTTCTTTATTGTACCCATCCTTACATGAAATATTCCCTTGATATCTCCAATTTTCTTGAAGAGATCTCTAGTCTTTCCCATTCTATTATTTTCCTCTATTTTTTGCATCATTTACTTAAAAAGGCCTTCTTATTTCTCCTTGCTGTTCTTTGGAACTCTGCATTCAGTTGCGTATACCTTTCCAATTCTCCCTTTCTGTTCACTTTCTACTTTCCTCAGCTGTTTGTAAAGCTTCTTCAGACAACTACTTTGTCTCCTGTGTTTCTTTTTCTTTGATGTGGTTTTGGTCACTTCCTCCTGTACAATGTTACTAAGTTTCATGCATAGTTCTTCAGGCTCTCTCCCTACCAGTCCCTTGAATCTCTTCATTACCTCCACTGTATAATCATAGGAATTTGATTTTTGTCATACCTGAATGGTCCAGTGATTTTTCCCTACTTTCTTTGATTTATGCCTGAAGTAGCAATGAGGAGCACATGATCTGAGCTACAGTCAGCTCCAGGTCTTGTTTTGCTGACTATATAAAGCTTCTCCATCTTCAACAGCAAAAAATATAATCAATTTGATTTCAGTATTGAACATCTGATGCTGCCCATGTGTAGAGTCATCTTTTGTGTAAAGAAAGAGTGTTTGCTATGACCAGTGTGTTCTCTTGACAAAACTGTTAGTCTTTTCCCTGCTTTATTTTATACCCCAAGGCCAAACTTGCCTGTTATTCTGGGTATATTGTGATTTCCTACTTGTACATTTCAATCCCCTATGATGCAAAGGACGTGTGTGTGTGTGTGTGTGTGTGTGTGTGTGTTAATTCTAGAAGATGTTACAGATCTTCACAGCACTAGTCAACTTCTGCTTCTTCAGCATCAGTGCTTGGGGGATAGACTTGGATTACTGTGATGCTGAATTATTTGCCTTGGAAATGAACCAAGGTCATTCTGCTGTTTTTGAGGTTGCACTCAAGTACTGCATTTTGGACTCTTGTTGACTATGAGGCTACTTTAAGGGCTAATATTTCTTTTAAGGGATTCTTTCCCATAATATTGAATATAATGTAAATATGAATTAAATTTGTTTATTACAGTCCATTTTAGTTCAGTGATTCCTAAGATGTCGATGTTCAATCTTGCCATCTCCCACATGACCACATCCAATTCATAGACCTAACACTCCAGATTCCTATGAAATATCAAATACCATGGCTCACATTAAACTTATAACCTAAAAAAAAATTTAAGCAATTTTATTTTTTCCTGCTTATTAGTATCCTTTCGGAGAAGGCAATGGCACCCCACTCCAGTATTCTTGCCTGGAAAATTCCATGGACAGAGGAGCCTGGTAGGCTGCAGTCCATGGGGTCGCTAAGAGTCGGACACAACTGAGCGACTTCACCTTCACTTTTCACTTTCATGCATTGGAGAAGGAAATGGCAACCCACTCCAGGGTTCTTGCCTGGAGAAACCCAGGGATGGGGGAGCCTGGTGGGCTGCCATCTATGGGGTCGCATAGAGTTGGACACGACTGAAGTGACTTAGCAGCAGCAGCAGCAGCAGTATCCTTTGGTCAGAGCCCTTTGAAAAACATGCAAATAGCTCACTATATTGTTATTATATTAAAGCATATTCTATCTGGATTATTTGGGTATATAACAAGTCTGCTGAATCAATAAATCAATTTAGATTTTTCAGACAGTATTTATTAGTCTTTATGTCTCAAACATCTGGAGTTAGCAGATATGATTTTGAAGCCAACATTCACTACTTTATGAACAAGGGAAAGTCATTTAACATTTTTAAGCTTCATTTTTTTCTGCCTCATGGTATTGCAAGGATTAAATGAGATAAAGATCCTAAACAATTAGCATAGAAACTAGCACAAAACTAATGCTAGTTATCATGAATCATGAGGTCCAAGCAGCCTCTGAACAACACAACAGTGGTCCCCACCCTGGATGCCCTGACCCTCAAGGAGCTAACCTGTGCCAGGAGATTCAAGAAGATATTAGCTCATGAATGTATAGTTTTATGTTCATGTATATTGTGACTTTTCAAGTAAAAATTCTTTGTCATTAATAAAATACAAATTTAAAAGCACTGCTGTTTCCATAGCAAATGCATGTCATTATATCGTCAAGCAACTGACACTAATATATACAATGAACTGTCATCAAATTTTGATAATCATTCTGGATGTTGTGTTGGGTCTCTTCCATTTGCCTCCCCTGCTTCCACCCTTCCCTCCACCCTGCTCTATACCCAGATGACTGCTGGCAACTTCATCTACTCAGTTTCTTGTCCTTTGCCTCCTAATGGGTTCAGCCAATGGGAACAAAGTGAGGTCAGGATATGAACACCTGAGCTTCTTCTATGTTGGTTGGCCATGGTTGCCACACTGATTCAAAGGAGAGGAGCCTTTTTCTATTAGGACAGCTCTCTGACAGTTTGCCATCTTCCTTCCATTCCTGGATTTTGGTGGTAAACACCTTGCCCCGGGATATACTCTGAAGAGAGTTCCCTCATTAAGATCTCTTTAAACTTTCATAATTTGTCTCATTTACACCTGACAGTTGTAAATATTCCAAGATGGTCTCCATTCTATAAAACTTTGGAAACTATTGTCTAATATATGTGAGATGGACCTTTATCTTTCCTCCTGTAGCACATTCCTCCATTAATCTAAAGAGGATTATTTTCCTAGTTTGTGTGAATTAAACACCTGATCATACAAGGAAAGCAAAGTCTTTCATTTTTATATTTGCCTATTACAATTCTGCACTTAGAAATTTATATTGAAAAACTACAAAATCTTAAAACTTCACAAAAATTACAAAATCTTAAAATCTTATAAGAATCAGGGCTGTGTTCCTTTGTTGCTGGAGAATTTGCTTGGTATGTCTTGCCCTGGAACTTGTTGGCCCTTGTGTGGTGCTTGGTTTCAGTGTCAGTATGGAGGTGTTTGATGAGCTCCTGTCTATTAATGTTCCTTGGAGTCAGGAGTTCCCTGGAGTCAGGGTTTGGACTTAAGCCTCCTGCTTCCAGTTATTGGTCTTATTTTTACAGTAGTTTCAAAACTTCTCCTTCGATACAGCACCATTGATAAAACATCTACATTAAAGATGAAAAGTTTCTCTACTGTGAGGGTCACTCAGAGAGGTTCACAGCGTTACATGGAGAAGAGAAGAGGGAGGAGGGAGTTAGAGGTGACCCAAATGAGATGAGGTGAAATCAATTGTGGAGAGAGTGGGGTAGCCAGTAGTCACTTCCTTATGTGCACTCCACAACTGGACCACTCAGAGATGTTTACGGAGTTATACAGAGAAGAGAAGAAGGAGGAAGGAGACAGAGGTGGCCAGAAGGATAAAAGGGGGGAATGAAAAGGAGGGAGACAGATCCAGCCAGTAATCAGTTCCCTAAGTGTTCTCCACCATCTGGAACACACAGAAACTCACAGAGTTGGGTAGAGTAGAGAGGGGTTAAGGAGGAGACACAGGCCACCTGGTGGAGAAAAAGGAGAGTCCAAAGGGAGGGAGAGCAGTCAAGTCAGTAATCTCGCTCTCTAGTGAAAAATGGGTCCTGAGGATTGGGTTCTTAAAGGTACAAAATTGGTAACAAATACATAAAAGCAAAAATTAAAAATCTAGAGTAGAGTTTGGAATTTCAAAAATACAATGTTAAAGAAAAGGAGAAGGAAAAGAAAGAGAGAAAAAACGAACAAAGAAAAACAAACAAGGTTGTGAAAATTATAAAGAAAATACAGGTACAAAATTGATAACTAATACCAAAAAGCAAAAATTAAAAATCTAGAGTAGAGTTTGGAATTTCAAAAATACAATGTTAAAAAAAAGGAAGAAGAGACATAAAGAGAGAAAACAAACAAAAACAAACAATGTCACAAAAATTATAAAGAAAATACAGGTACAAAATTAATATAAAATACCAAAAAGCATAAATTAAAAATCTAGAGTAGAGTTTGGAATTTCAGATATACAATGTTATATAAAGAAGAAGAAGAGAAAGAAACAGGAAAAAAAAAAAAGTCACAGAAATTATAAAAAAAGCTATAGGTACAAAATTGATAACATATACCAAAACGCTAAAATTAAAAAATTAGAGTAGAGTTTGGAATTTCAAAAAATACAATGTTAAAGAAAAAAAAAAAATATAACAAGGTCAAGAAATTATAATATATAAATATATATATATATATATATATATATATATATATATATGGAGTTTGCTGAAGAGAAAAAAAAAATAGGGTCTTTTTTTTTTTGCAAAGTAATAGGTTATAAAAGTGAAAATTAAAGGAACAATAGAGGACTTAAAAAAATTTTTTTCTAAAAATTAAAAAAAGAAAGAAAGAAAGAAAGAATGATCATAAAAATAGTAAAAATATATCTAGGACTTTTTCTGGTTTTATTGTGAGTATTGTGGGTTCAGTTCATTTTTGGCTAGTTCCTTGGTCCGACTTATATTTCTCAAGATCTATAGGCCCCTTCCTATGTAGTCCATAGTAACCACGGGGTTTTAATCTATTGCCTGTAGCTTCCAAGGCGTTTCCCTCTGTTATAAATTCTTCTATTTACTGGTCTCTTCAGCGTCTGGTTACCGCCCTGACACAAAGGGGACGGTGGGGGAAACTTTTTTTTTTAGGCTCACTTGTTCAGTCGCGCTGTGGGGAGGGAGGGAGGGATGCTGCAAACAAATAACACTGGCATGCGCTCGCAGTGCCTCAGCCACACTGGGTCTGCCCCCGCTCATGGCACATGTAGCCTCCCTGCCCATACTGCTCGGGCTCTAGGTTGTTCTGCCGGGAACAATCCGAGGCCAGCCCTGGGCTGCATGCACCTCCTAGGTCCAAGCCGCTCAGGTTCAGGCACTCGGGTAGTCCTCAGAGGTGCAGACTCAGTTGGGCCTGCGTTTTGCGCTCTTCCCAGGTCCGAGCATCTCAGGTGATGAGGTGTATGGCGAGCGCCAATGCTGCGACTTATCGCCTCCCCGCCACTCCGTTATCTGGGTGTAAAACTGGCGCACCTTCTCGGGCAAATGTTGACTGTCCAGACCCCCAAGAAGTTTTAGTTAGCAAGATACAAGCTGCCCAAAATCACCCCAAAACCATAGACATCTCATAACTCATTGCTGGACATTTCATTGCCCTCCAGAGAGAAGAAATCCAGCTCCACCCACCAGAACACCGACACAAGCTTCCCTAACCAGGAAACCTTGACAAGCCACCTGTACAAACCCACACACAGCGAGGAAAAGCCACAATAAAGAGAACTCCACAAACTGCCAGAATACAGAAAGGACACCCCAAACTCAGCAATTTAAACAAGATGAAGAGACAGAGGAATACCCAGCAGCTAAAGGAACAGGATAAATGCCCACCAAACCAAACAAAAGAGGAAGAGATAGGGAATCTACCTGATAAAGAATTCCGAATAATGATAGTGAAATTGATCCAAAATCTTGAAATCAAAATGGAATCACAGATAAATAGCCTGGAGACAAGGATTGAGAAGATGCAAGAAAGGTTTAACAAGGACCTAGAAGACATAAAAGAGAGTCAATATATAATGAATAATGCAATAAATGAAATTAAAAACATTCTGGAGGCAACAAATAGTAGAAAAACAGAGGCAGAAGACAGGATTAGTGAATTAGAAGATAGAATGGTAGAAATAAATGAATCAGAGAGGATAAAAGAAAAACGAATTAAAAGAAATGAGGACAATCTCAGAGACCTCCAGGACAATATTAAATGCTACAACATTCGAATCATAGGGGTCCCAGAAGAAGAAGACAAAAAGAAAGACCATGAGAAAATACTTGAGGAGATAATAGCTGAAAACTTCCCTAAAATGGGGAAGGAAATAATCACCCAAGTCCAAGAAACCCAGAGAGTCCCAAACAGGATAAACCCAAGGCAAAACACCTCAAGACACATATTAATCAAATTAACAAAGATCAAACACAAAGAACAAATATTAAAAGCAGCAAGGGAAAAACAACAAATAACACACAAGGGAATTCCCATAAGGATAACAGCTGATCTTTCAATAGAAACTCTTCAAGCCAGGAGGGAATGGCAAGACATACTTAAAATGATGGAAGAAAATAACCTACAGCCCAGATTATTGTACCCAGCAAGGATCTCATTCAAATATGAAGGAGAAATCAAAAGCTTCTCAGACAAGCAAAAGCTGAGAGAATTCTGCACCACCAAACCAGCTCTCCAACAAATACTAAAGGACATTCTCTAGACAGGAAACACAAAAACAGTGTATAAATTCGAACCCAAAACAATAAAGTAAATGGCAATGGGATCATACTTATCAGTAATTACCTTAAACGTAAATGGGTTGAATGCCCCAACCAAAAGACAAAGACTGGCTGAATGGATACAAAAACAAGACCCCTACATATGTTGTCTACAAGAGACCCACCTCAAAACAGGGGACACATACAGACTGAAAGTGAAGGGCTGGAAAAAGATTTTCCATGCAAATAGGGACCAAAAGAAAGCAGGAGTAGCAATACCCATATCAGATAAAATAGACTGTAAAACAAAGGCTGTGAAAAGAGACAAAGAAGGTCACTACATAATGATCAAAGGATCAATCCAAGAAGATATAACAATTATAAATATATATGCACCCAACACGGGAGTACCACAGTATGTAAGACAAATGCTAACAAGTATGAAAGGAGAAATTAACAATAACACAATAATAGTGGGAGACTTTAATACCCCACTCACATCTATAGATAGATCAACTAAACAGAAAATTAACAAGGAAACACAAACTTTAAATGATACAATAGACCAGTTAGACCTAATTGATATCTATAGGACATTTCATCCCAAAACAATGAATTTCAGCTTTTTCTCAAGTGCACACGGAACCTTCTCCAGGATAGATCACATCCTGGGCCATAAAGCTAGCCTTGGTAAATTCAAAGAAATAGAAATCATTGCAAGCATCTTTTCTGACCACAATGCAGTAAGATTAGATCTCAATTACAGGAGAAAAACTATTAAAAATTCCAACATATGGAGGCTGAACAACACGCTGCTGAATAACCAACAAATCACAGAAGAAATCAAAAAAGAAATCAAAATTTGCATATAAACAAATGAAAATGAAAACACAACAACCCAAAACCTGTGGGACACGGTAAAAGCAGTGCTAAGGGGAAAGTTCATACCAATACAGGCACACCTCAAGAAACAAGAAAAAAGTCAAATAAATAACCTAACTCTACACCTAAAGCAACTATAAAAGGAAGAAATGAAGAACCCCAGGGTTAGTAGAAGGAAAGAAATCTTAAAAATTAGAGCAGAAATAAATGCAAAAGAAACAAAAGAGACCATAGCAAAAATCAACAAAGCCAAAAGCTGGTTCTTTGAAAGGATAAATAAAATTGACAAACCATTAGCCAGACTCATCAAGAAACAAAGGGAGAAAAATCAAATCAATAAAATTAGAAATGAAAAGGGAGAGATCACAACAGACAACACAGAAATACAAAGGATCATAAGAGACTACTATCAACAATTATATGCCAATAAAATGGACAACGTGGAAGAAATGGACAAATTCTTAGAAAAATACAACTTTCCAAAACTGGACCAGGAAAAAATAGAAAATCTCAACAGACCCATCACAAGCACGGAAATTGAAACTGTAATCAAAAATCTTCCAGCAAACAAAAGCCCAGGTCCAGACGGCTTCACAGCTGAATTCTACCAAAAATTTAGAGAAGAGCTAACACCTATCCTGCTCAAACTCTTCCAGAAAATTGCAGAGGAAGGTAAACTTCCAAACTCATTCTATGAGGCCACCATCACCCTAATACCAAAACCTGACAAAGATCCCACAAAAAAAGAAAACTACAGGCCAATATCACTGATGAACATAGATGCAAAAATCCTTAACAAAATTCTAGTAATCAAAATGCAAAAACACATTAAAAAGATCATACACCATGACCAAGTGGGCTTGATCCCAGGGATGCAAGGATTCTTCAATATCTGCAAACCAATCAATGTAATACACCACATTGACAAATTGAAAAATAAAAACCATATTATTATCTCAATAGATGCAGAGAAAGCCTTTGACAAAATTCAACACCCATTTATGATAAAAACTCTTCAGAAAGCAGGAATAGAAGGAACATACCTCAACATAATAAAAGCTATATATGACAAACCCACAGCAAACATTATCCTCAATGGTGAAAAATTGAAAGCATTTCCTCTAAAGTCAGGAACAAGACAAGGGTGCCCACTTTCACCTTTACTATTCAACATAGTTTTGGAAGTTTTGGCCACAGCAATCAGAGCAGAAAAAGAAATAAAAGGAATCCAAATCGGAAAAGAAGAAGTAAAACTCTATTTGCAGATGACATGATCCTCTACATAGAAAACCCTAAAGACTCCACCAGAAAATTACTAGAACTAATCAATGACTATAGTAAAGTTGCAGGATATAAAGTCAACACACAGAAATCCCTTGCATTCCTATACACTAATAATCAGAAAACAGAAAGAGAAATTAAGGAAACAATTCCATTCACCGTTGCAACGAAGGAATAAAATACTTGGGAATATATCCACCTAAAGAAACTAAAGACTTATATATAGAAAACTATAAAACACTGGTGAAAGAAATCAAAGAGGACACTAATAGATGGAGAAATATACCATGTTCATGGATTGGAAGAATCAATATAGTGAAAATGAGTATACTACCCAAAGCAATTTATAGATTCAATGCAATCCCTATCAAGCTACCAACAGTATTCTTCACAGAGCTAGAACAAATAATTTCACAATTTGCATGGAAATACAAAAAACCTCGAATAGACAAAGCGATCTTGAGAAAGAAGAATGGAACTGGAGGAATCAACCTACCTGACTTCAGGCTCTACTACAAAGCCACAGTTATCAAGACAGTATGGTACTGGCACAAAGACAGAAATATAGATCAATGGAACAAAATAGAAAGCCCAGAGATAAATCCACGCACATATGGACACCTTATCTTTGACAAAGGAGGCAAGAATATATAATGGATTAAAGACAATCTCTATAACAAGTGGTGCTGGGAAATCTGGTCAACCACTTGTAGAAGAATGAAACTAGAACACTTTCTAACAACATACACAAAAATAAACTCAAAATGGATTAAAGATCTAAACGTAAGACCAGAAACTATAAAACTCCTAGAGGTGAACATAGGCAAAACCCTCTCTGACATACATCACAGCAGGATCCTCTATGACCCACCTCCCAGAATATTGGAAATAAAAGCAAAAATAAACAAATGGGACGTAATTAACCTTAAAAGCTTCTGCACATCAAAGGAAACTATTAACAAGGTGAAAAGGCAGCCTTCAGAATGGGAGAAAATAATAGCAAATGAAGCAACTGACAAACAACTAATCTCAAAAATATACAAGCAACTCCTATAGCTCAACTCCAGAAAAATAAATGACCCAATCAAAAAATGGGCCAAAGAAAACTAAATAGACATTTCTCCAAAGAAGACATACAGATGGCTAACAAACACATGAAAAGATGGTCAACATCACTCATTATCAGAGAAATGCAAATCAAAACCACTATGAGATACCATTTCACACCAGTCAGAATGGCTGCGATCCAAAATTCTACAAATAATAAATGCTGGAGAGGGTGTGGAAAAGGGAACCCTCTTACACTGTTGGTGGGAATGCAAACTAGTACAGCCACTATGGAGAACAGTGTGGAGATTCCTTAAAAAACTGGAAATAGAACTGCCTTATGATCCAGCAATCCCACTGCTAGGCATATGCACTGAGGAAACCAGAAGGGAAAGAGACACGTGTACCCCAATGTTCATTGCAGCACTGTTTATAATAGCCAGGACATGGAAGCAACCTAGATGCCCATCAGCAGATGAATGGATAAGAAAGCTGTGGTACATATACACAATGGAGTATTACTCAGCCATTAAAAAGAATACATTTGAATCAGTTCTAATGAGGTGGATGAAACTGGAGCCTATTATACAGAGTGAAGTAAGCCAGAAGGAAAAACACCAATACAGTATACTAACGCATATATATGGAATTTAGAAATGTGGTAACAATAACCCTGTGAACAAGACAGTAAAAGAGACAGTGATGTATAGAACAGTCTTATGGACTCTGTGGGAGAGGGAGAGGTGGGAATATTTGGGAGAATGGCATTGAAACATGTAAAATATCATGTATGAAACGAGATGCCAGTCCAGGTTCGATGCGCAATTCTGGACGCTTGGGGCTAGTGCACTGGGACGACCTAGAGGGATGGTATGGGGAGGGAGGAGGGAGGAGGGTTCAGCATGGGGAACACATGTATACCTGTGGCGGATTCATTTTTATATTTGGCATAAAAATTAAATAAAATTTAAAAAAATCTTATAAGAATCAAAGATCAGAATTGATCTTTCGACTTTCATTTGCAAAATTACTATTTGCCTCTAAGTACATGAAAGTTACTTTTCTTCTGTATCTATTTGATTTGGTGTAGAGTTTTGTGTTGGGGAAAAAAACAATTTGTTTGTAAAGACTTGTGAATTTACGTGATTACAGAGGACTGATTTCTGAGAATGTTAATGACTTTGAGGAGTAACAAAAAATAAGATATCAGAACATATACAGAATTTAATATTTGATCTAATTACAGGTGTTGATCACAGATGTTGATTCTATAGCTTGTCTCAAGCCATAGAATTCAAGTAATTGAGCTCCCCTGGAAACTGCATTACTAGCCCTGCAATTTGAAACTTGTATAGTAATCTTATTAATCTATTTCTTTACTTTTCCTTCTCATAGATGCAGGACAAGAGAAAAAGATGACTGGAAACCCTCCATATCATTTTCATCTTCATCAGACCTTAACGTATTATTTAGTTGAGCTGCCTCCTAAGGAATTTTTAGTAAAGCCCCTTTTATGATCCTTTTGAAATTTTCCACAACTAACTAACAACATCTTATAAGACAGTTGGGGGCTAATTGATGTCTTATAGTTTCTGAACTCCAGGTGAACATTTGTAGGGCTGTTACCTTGTGAACTTCTGTTAGATTCTCTACTAAAAATGAAATAATTATTCCATTTAGGCAACTGCCAGATCTGATTTTATAATCTCCACAAATTCTGTATTCACTTGTGCTGAGTAACTAGTCAATTAAGACCCATTTTATCTAAATAATTTTTTCCTTTTATCTCAGTTCTGCTAAGTCACACAAAACCTATAGTTTTACCTTCAAAGTTCTAAATCAGTGTTTCTTCTGATTTTACCACTACATTGTCAAAATAATACTCATATTATTTTTAAATAATAGATATGCTTTATGATCACATATTTCTCTAAAAGCTTTCTCCATTTGTCCTCATAAATCTAAACAATACTTTAAAAAGTCCAATTAAAGAACCACCAGCTGAAAACAGAACCAATTTCAAACTGATTTTTCTAGAAAGTAAACTTTTATTTCTAATTCTTAATAATTGTTTACTCTATAATAGCTATTTCACATATATTAATTTAAGTATATATGCAGCTTGCACATGACTCCTTCTCCAACACATTCTTAGGAGAAAATGTTAAAATACATTTACAAACTGAAAAATATTTATTGTCACTGTATGGTGAGTATATTCTCTGGCACAAGTAATCATTTAACAAGTGCTTAATTATTATTACATACAGAGTACTAATATCACTGTAGTTAATTTCATGACCTCTTTCTTTCTGCTTTAGCACTGATATTCAGAAATATATAAATATTTTGTTGTTAAAAATGATACATGTAATTCCAAATATTGGATTCTCTTTGAGGGATAAGGCTCTTATTTTTTATCCCCATCTTGTAGATACCTCTCAGGTCTCACATCCATGATTTCTATGATCATCTGTTCAGCACACACATCATGAAATGCTCAAAGATAGATTTTGTGAAAGACAAGAGGATGTATCAGACTAGGATTATAGGCAAGTAGTTAGAGTGAAAAGGGACAGGTACATAAATATTCCCAGCACAAGGCAGAGAGAGAAAATGTAAAGAAATAAAGATAGGATGCTGTTGAAATTCAGCATAGAAACAGATTATTCACAAATATAGATTTAACAAAAGACTTCAGAAGTATTGGTTTTTGAACTTGGTCTAGGAATGTGGGAAGTATTTATCCATAAAAAATTGAATGGATAAGAAATGGAAAAGAGAAGGTAGTAGAATGCATAGAAAATATATTTTACATATAAATTATATTTCATAAATACAAAGTGATTTTCAGGTTATTCTACATAGCCATTAAATTTTATACATGTGTGTGTGTGTTCAGTTACTTCAGTCAGACCCTTTGCAATCTTATGGACTGTAGGCCACCAGGCTCCTCTGTCCAGGGGATTCTACAGACAAGAATACTGGAATGGGTTGCCATGCCCTCCTCCAGGGGATCTTCCTGACTCAGAGATTGAACCCGCATCTCATGCATTTTCTGCATTGCAGGCAGTTTCTTTACTGCTGAGCCACTGGGGAAGCCAAATTTTATTCATAATTATATCCAATTATTCTAGTATTCACTTTTCAAACATTCAAGGTAAGTTATTATAATCTCCAATTTTTTCTTCTTCCTTGTTTATTAGAGTAAACCATATCCAATTAAATCTAACCAGAATAAAGGTGCAGAAAGTCATTCCAAAATTTCTACAAGTTGAATGTAACTGTAGAGCTACATAAAAAAAATCATTTTACTCTATTTTAGCAGTGTTCATAGTATGTGGTAATTATATTTTCTGTCAACACTTTCTGAAACATGGTACAGAACTTTATTATCACTGTTTTTATGCACTAATATACAGTGATGAAATATAAATTTGATTGAAAATATTAGCAAGTATTTTAAATAGCCAATTTGCATACAGTAGTCTATTTAAGGTTTGGGATGTGGTACAAAGCTTCTCCCCCACCCTAAGTAACTGCTGTGTTCCAATGTGTAATTGGAACAATTAAGTTATTACCTGAAGCAGTAGCTTTTGGTTCATGATGCCTTTTTTATTTACTCTGATACAAAGTAATCAAGAACTCAAAGCTGAAAATGGTCATTTCCTTAGTGATATCTTAAGTTACATTGAGTTTTACAGGCGTATGTTCACATGAGTTTTTTTTTTTTTTTTCTAATTGTCTAAAGTGATTTCCCAAAATAGAATTCTCTGTCATACCTTTCACTATGCTGTCTCTCAGGCCATAAAACATTCACTATGTAATACAACACATAGATGTCCTCCACCACTTAATGAACTTAAAGTGGTTTCTTTATTTGCCATTTCCCTCCTCCAAATATTACTTAATGCATTCAAATCTTTTTGGGTGTGAATAAACTGATCAGTAAATGATCAATGTTATCATGATTTTGTGACCTTTAGTCCTATTGTGTTTCTGTGAATCATATATGGGAAGAATCATTTAGCTAATAATCACATGGATTCCTACTTGCCCATGAAATTTGTAATTTATTTTCAGAAAAAAAAATACATGATTAACTTTTCTAAAGATGTATTTGTTTTATACCAACTTTATTCATAATTGCAAAATATAGAAATAACTCAAATGTCCTTAAACTGGTGAATGAGGACACTGTGGTACAGTGAAATGCCACACCATAGTAAAAAGGGAAAGAACACTAATACACACAACAACATGAATAGATATGGAGTGAATAAGAAGGCAGATTAAGAATTCTATACTTTTTATTGGTTCTTCTTATACAACTCTTGAAGATGGCAAACAATGGGCTGAAACAAAGGATTAGAATTGGGAGCTTGATGTTTAAGATTTACAAAACTTAATGAATTTGGAGGAAGTTCAAGTGAACTCTCAGGTGATGTTTTATAAGTTTGTAGCATTTATACTTCTACAAGTATCAGAGCTTCAAATTGCACAAAGACTTCAGGAGGATATTTTGTATCTTTATAGACTTGGCCACCTCTTTTTAAAATAGTGCTTTGTCTAGGTGGGCTGTTTATCTGCTTGAGCACCAAAGTTTCTTTTTTCTAGATTTAGTAAAGGAATTATGAACAACAGCATTAATTCTCCTGTAATAAATTGAAAGGAATTGGGCCCTAATAGTAGTCTTGCCTGGAAAATCCCATGGATGGAGGAGCCTCGTAGGCTGCAGTACATGGGATTGCTAGGAGTCGGACACAACTGACCGACTTCACTTTCACTTTTCACTTTCATGCATTGGAGAAAGAAATGGCAACCCACTCCAGTGTTCTTGCCTGGAGAATCCCAGGGACAGGGAGCCTGGTGGGCTGCCGTCTCTGGGGTTACACAGAATCGGACATGACTGAAGTGACTTAGCAGCATACGACATTCTAGAAAACTATAGTGACAAGGTGAATCATGGTTCCCAGGGCCTCGGGTGTGGAAAATGTTGACCCTAAAGACCAGTATGGAAATACTTGGGGTTGATTAAAAAGCCCTATATCATAATGTTGGCATAATAATGGATTGTATTGGTCAAACTTGTACAACTGTAGCCTAGATGGGCAAATTTTACCATATGTAAATATAATACTTCAATAAATCCAACTTTCAAAAAGTAGAAATTCATTTTATCACAGATTGTGAGTATATATAGAGATATTTATAAGATATTCACTAAGAAAGGAAAGAATTCTTTCTTTGCTTGCTTTTTTTTAATTGTAATTCACTTTTATTGTTGATGACCCCTCCAGTTCCTTCAGACTAAATTTTATGAAAATATGTTGTCTCTATGTAAGAATTGCAGGTATTTGAACACAAAAATGAGGGAAAAGGCTTGAAAAAAATACAATTTCTAAAGACTGAATATTTGTGTCCTAAAATTCATATATTGAGCCTATATTTCACTTTCTTAAAAGCATATTATATTAGAGTTGATTAACAACATTGCATTATTTTCAGGTGTAGAGAAAAGTGATTCAGTTATACATATGTATGCATCTATTCTTTTTCAAATTCTTTTCCCATTTAGGTTACTGTATAATATTGAACAGAGTTTCCTGTGCTAGACAGTAGGTTCATGTTCATTTAGTTCAATTCAGCCACTCCATCATGTCCGACTCTTTGCAATTCCATGGACTGTAGCACACCAGGCTTCCTTGTCCATCACCAACTCCCAGAGCTTGCTCAAACTCATGACCATTGAGTCGGTGATGCCATCCAACCATCTCATCTTCTCTTGTCCCCTTCTGCTCTTGCCTTCAATCCTTCCCAGCATCAGGGTCTTTTCTAATGAGTCAGCTCTTAGCATCAGGTGGCCAAATTATTGGAGCTTCATCTTCAACATCAGTCCTTCCAATGAATATTCAGGGTTGGTTTCCTTTAGGATTGACTGGTTTGATCTCCTTGCAATCTAAGGGACTCTCAAGAGTCTTCATGTTGGTTATCCATTTTAAATACAGCAGTGTGTACATGTCAATCCCAAATTTCCAAACTCTCCCTTCCTCAACTCTTCACCCCTGGTAACCATAAATTCATTCTCTAAGTCTGTGATTCTGTTTATGTTTTGTAAATACATTCATTTGTATAATTTATTTTAGATTTTGTGTATAATCAGTCCCATATGATGTTTGTTTTGTCTGGCTTACTTTACTTAGTATGATAATTTCCAAATCTATTCATGTTGATGCAAATTAGATCATTTGATTATTTTTAAGCTGAGTAATATTCTATTGTATATATGTACCAATTTTTCTTTATCTACTTATCTATTTTTCTGTCAATGGGCATTCATGTTGCTTCCATGTCTTGGCTATTGCAATAAGCATTGGAATACATGCATCTATTCAAATCATGTTTTTCTCTGGATACAAGCTCAGGAGTTGGATTATTAATAATATGGTAGCTCTTTTAGTTTCTTTTTTTAATATAAATTTATTTATTTTAATTGGAGGTTAATTACTTTACAATATTGTATTGGAGCCATTAAAAAGAATACATTTGAATCAGTTCTAATGAGGTGGATGAAACTGGAGCCTATTATACAGAGTGAAGTAAGCTCTTTTAGTTTCTTAAGGGACTTTCTTATTATACTCAATAGTGGTTTCACCAATTTACATCCCCACCAATTGTGTAAGAGGACTCCCTTTTCTCCACACCCTCTCCAGCATTTATTGTTGATAGGTGTTTTTTTGATAATAGCCATTCTGACTGATGTGAGGTGATACATCCTTGTAGTTTTGATTAGCATTTCTCTAATCATTAGTGATATTGAACACCTTTTCATTCACCTGTTAGCCATCTGTTGTCTTCTTCAAAGATATGTCT
Organism: Bos mutus; assembly: GCF_027580195.1. Lineage (NCBI taxonomy): Eukaryota > Metazoa > Chordata > Mammalia > Artiodactyla > Bovidae > Bos > Bos mutus. The sequence goes on along the minus strand of NC_091639.1, from coordinate 49,499,842 downwards.
CTTTAAGAGCATCTTCTGCCCATTTTGGATTGCTACTTTTATGATATTAAGCTGTGTGACCTGTTTGTAGATTTTGGAGATTAATCCCTTGCTGGTCACATAATTTGCAAATATTTTCACCCATTTTGTGGGTTGTCTTTTCCTTTGCTTAGGTTTCTTTTTCTGTGCAAAAGATTTTGAGTTTGATTAGGTCCCATTTGTTTATTTTCATTTTTATGTCCCTTACTCTAAGAGACAGAGGGGAAAGTATATTGTTATGATTTATATAAAATAGTATTCTACCTATATTTTCCTCTAATAATTTTATAATATCGGGTCTTACATTTAGATCTTTGATCCGTTTTGAGTTTATTTTTGTGTATGGCATTAAAAAAGGTTATAATTTCCTTCTTTTGCACATAGCTGTTCAGTTTTCTCAGCACCACTTATTGAAGAGACTGTCTTTTCTTCATTATATATTCTTGCCTCCCTTATCATAGATTGATTGACCATAGGTGTGCGAGTTTATTTCTGGGCTTTCCACCCTGTTCTATTGATCTTTATTTCTGTTTTTGTGCCAGTATCACACTCTTTTGATGACTGTAGCTTTGTAGTATAGTCTGAAGTCAGGCAGCCTGATTTTTCCAGCTCCATTTTTGTTTGAAGATTTCTTTAACTATTTGAGGTCTTCTGTGTCTCCACAGAAGTTTTAAGATTTAAAAAAATTCTAGTTCTGTGAAAAATGGCATTGGTCATTTGAGAGCAATTGCATTGAATCTGTAGATTTCCATGGGTAGTATATTCATTTTGACAATATTGATTCTTCAAATCCAAGAACTTGATATATCTTTACTCCATCCATTTGTGTAATCATTTCTTTCTTTCCTCCTTTCATTCTTTCTTTCTTATCATTTTCTTATAGTCTCTTGTAGTTTTCAGAGTAAAAGTATTTTGGCTCCCTAGATAGGTTTATACCAGGATATTTTATTTATTTATTTTTTTGCAGCAATTGGATGGTTTCCTTGGTTTCCCTTTCTTATCTTTGTTAGTGTGTAGAAATGCAACAGACTTCTGTGTGTTAATTTTGCACCCCAAAACACCAATTAGCCAAATTCATTGATTAGCAGATGGCACCACCCTTCTGGTAGAAAACAAAGAACCAAAGAACCTCTTGATAAAAGTGGAAGGAAGAGTGAAAAAGTTGGCTTAAAACTCAACATTCAGAAAACTAAGATCATGGCATCTGGTCCCATCACTTCATGGAAAATAGATGGGGAAACAATGGAAACAGTGACAAACTTTATTTGGGGGGCGCTCCAAAATCACTGCAGATAGTGACTGCAGCCATAAAATTAAAAGATGCTTGCTCCCTGGAAGAAAAGCTATGACCAACCTAGACAGTATATTAAAAAGCAGAGACATTACTTTACCCACAAAGGTCCCTGTCTAGTCAAAGCTATGGTTTTTCCATTAGTCATGTATGGATGTGACAGTTGGACTATAAAGAAAGCTGAGCACAGAAGAATTGATGCTTCTGAACTGTGGTGTTGGAGAAGACTCTTGAGAGTCCCTTGGATTGCATGGAGAACTAACCTGTTAATCCTAAAGGAAATAAGTCCTGAATATTCATTGGAAAGACTGATGTTGAAGCTGAAACTCCAATACTTTGGCCATCTGGTGCAAAGAACTGACTCATTTGAAAAGACCCTGATGCTGGGAAAAATTAAAGGGGGGGAAATAAGGGGACAGCAGAGATGTTTGGATGGCATCACTGACTCAATGGACATGAGTTTGAGTAAGTTCCAGGGGTTGGTTATGGACAGGAAAGCCTGGTGTGCTGAAGTCTGTGGAGTTGAAAAATGTCAGACACAACTGAGTGACTGAACTGAACTGAACTGAGCCATCTGGTGGCATCTTTAGGATTTTCTACGTATAGTATCATATTGTATACAAACGATGACAGTTTCACTCCCCCGCCCCCAATTTGTGTTCCCTTTATTTCTTTTATTTTTTCTCTGATTTCCAAATCTAAGACTTCCAAACCTATGTTAAATAAAAGTGCAAGAGTGGAAATCCTTGTCTTGTTACCGATCTTAGAGAAAATGCTTTCAGTTTTTCACCATTGAGTATGAAGTTAGCTGTAGGTTAGTCATATATGGCCTCTATTATGTTGAGGTATGCTCCTTCTATGCCCACTTTCTGGAGAGTTATTGTCATAACTGAGTGTTGAATTTTGTAAAAAGCTTTTTATGTATCCATTGAAATGATAGTATGGTTAATATTCTCCAACTTGTTGATGTGGTGTATCACACATTGATTTGTTGATATTGAAAAGTCCTTGCATCCCTGGAATAAATACCACATGATCATGGTGTATGATGATTTAATGGAACGTGCTAGTATTTTGTACGATTGTTTTCATCTATTTTCATCAGTGATGTTGGCCATTAATTTTCTTTTCTTTTCTTTTTGCAGTATCTTTGTTTGGTATTGGTATCAGGGTGCTAGTGGCCTCCTAGAATGAGTTTTGGAGTTTTCCTTTCTCTGAGACTTTTGGAATGATTTCAGAAGGACAGGTGTTAGTTCTTTGCTAAATGTTTTTTAGAGTTTGTTTGTGAAGCTGTCTGGTTTTATACTTTTGTTTGTTGGAAATTTTAAATCAGTTAAAAGAAATAAATTCTTGATTCCATAAGATGTTTTAAGATTTTTTCTCTTTTCACAGCACCAATATTTTCCTATCTTTTGTCTTAAAAATAAAAATTAAATTTCTGGCAATATAGTCCCAATGAACAAGAGATTTGTTTTTATTATTGTCTTAATTATGAATTCACTAAAAATAAACTCTAATACTAACAGTATTTTTTAAAATATAAACTCACATAATGAGTTGATTAGTTATGATAATCACCTAGTTTTAAAACTGCATACTACTATTTCATTATTACCAATTGTAAGATCATTATCTTTTACTTCTCATAGTCTAGTAAGTAATTTGATAATTCAGAAGGACAATAAATTAAATCCACTGCTGGAAACTTTCACAAAATGTAACTAATATTCAGATACAAGAAACAAAATAGCATGATAAAAAATCATCCCAAGAAGGATGCTTTAGACAAAGTATACCTTACCTTTGTGCTTGGATGGGATAGCTATTGTCATAAGTCTCATAGATTTCATCATCATATTCACCCCCATAGCCATCATAACCCTGAGGCAAAAATGGTAAAAAGATATATTAGCAAACAGCTTGAGTAACTGATTAATCTGTTTTTCATTAATGAGATCTTAACTTAGTTTTTATGTTTGTTTAATCACTTTACATCATATTTTACTAGGTAAACAATTTGTATGCAATGTCGAGCAATATTTCATGGTCCAAATTTTAATATATAATAATCAAACTCAACATATCATTGAAGCAGCAATGCCTATTCAAGGATTTATTTAGAATTTTGTTCAAGACAAATTTTAAAAATCATAATATTTTGTTAAATACTATGAGAGAGTCCCTTGGACTGCAAGGAGATCCAACCAGTCCATTCTGAAGATCAGCCCTGGGATTTCTTTGGAAGGAATGATGCTAAAGCTGAAACTCCAGTACTTTGGCCACCTCATGCGAAGAGATGACTCATTGGAAAAGACTCTGATGCTGGGAGGGATTGGGGGCAAGAGGAAAAGGGGACAACAGAGGATGAGATGGCTGGATGGCATCACTGACTCAATGGACATGAGTCTGAGTGAACTCTGGGAATTGGTGATGGACAGGGAGGCCTGGCGTGCTGCGATTCATGGGGTCGCAAAGAGTTGGACACAACTGAGCGGCTGATCTGATCTGATCTGATGAGAGAATATGAATAGTTATGATAACCTAATGGTGACAAAAATCTATTTGTTACAATGCTACTGGAATTTGTTTCTTCCCATAATAATAATAATTAGACTGAATCTGAAATCTGGATTCTTAAACTTTTAGTAAAAAAGGTATAGTAATTATTGTTAAAAAAAATGAAAGGAGAAAGGAAAGAATGTATAATGTATACAAAGTATATATTCCAGTTGTACGTTGTTCTTTTAGTGATTTAGTTTTGTTTTCTTTTGTGGTCATTGACTTTATTTTAAACTCTTGCTATCCATCTCGATTACTCTGAACTTGTAAGAAAACCTTTATTTTTTCTGCTCTGTATCTTTGTTGGTGCAATACTTTCTTTAGAATGTACATCCATCCCACCCTATCAATTTTATAACTCCATTTCAGTCTGGAGGCTTGCAAATCTCTCCTTATTGTGTTCATAAATTTAAACCAAAATATGTGTATTTTTCCACATTAATTTTGACTAAGATTTCTGAGTTAATTTAATCTGAAAACAAGTTTAATCAAGACCTAGCTTCCCCTTTAGCCAGTCTATCCCATCAGGAAGCTTCCATAAGCTTCTTATCCTTCTCCATCAGAGGGCAGTAGATTGAAAATCACAATCACAGAAAGTTAACCAATCTGATCACATGGACCACAGCCTTGTCTAACTCACTGAAACTATGAGCCATGATGTGTAGGGCCACCCAAGATGGACAGGTCATGGTGGAGAGGTCTGGCAAAACGTGGTCCACTGGAGAAGGGAATGGCAAACTACTTCAGTATTCTTGCCTTGAGAACCCCATGAATAGGAAGAAAAGACAAAATGATAGGACACTGAAAGATGAACTCTCCAGGTCGGTAGGTGCCCAATATGCTACTGGAGATCAGTTGAGACCTAGCTCAAGGAAGAATGAAGAGACAGAGCCAAAGCAAAACCAACACCAAGTTGTGGACATGACTGGTGATGGAAGTAGAGTCCGATGGTGTAAAGAGCAATATTGCATAGGAACCTGGAATGTTAGGTCCATGAATCAAGTCAAATTGGAAGTGGTCAAACAAGAGATGGCAAGAGTGAACATAGACATTTTAGGGATCAGTGAACTAAAATTGACTGGAATGGGTGAATTTAACTCAGATGACCATTATATCTACTACTGTGGGCAAGAATCCCTTAAAAGAAATGGAGTAGCCATCATAGTCAATAAGAGTCTGAAATGCAGTACTTGGGTGCAACCTCAAAAATGACAGAATGATCTTTGTTCGTTTCCAAGGCAAACCATTCAATATAATGATAATCCAAGCCTATGCCCCAACCAGCAATGCTGAAGAAGCTGAAGTTAAACAATTCTATGAAGACTTACAGGATCTTCTAGAACTAACACCAAAAAAAGATGTCTTCTACTTGATAGGGGACTGGAATACAAAATAAGAAAGTAAAAAAAATAACTGGAGTAACAGGCAAATTTGGCAATCAAGTACAGAAAAGGCAGGGCAAAGGCTAATAGAGTTTTGCCAAGGGAACACTGGTCATAGCAAACACCCTGTTCCAAAAACACAAGAGAAGATTCTACACATGGATCACCAGATGGCCAAAACCAAATCAGATTGATTATATTCTTTGCAGCCAAAGATGGAGAAACTCTATACAGTCAGCAAAAACAAAACTGGGAGCTGACTGTGGCTCAGATCATGAACTTATTATTGCCAAATTCAGACTTAAATTGAAGAAAGTAGGGAAAACCACTAGACCATGTATGACCTAAATCAAATCCCTTATGATTATACAGTGGAAGTGACAAATAGATTCAAGGGATTAGATCTGATAGACAGGGTACCTGAATAACTATGGATGGAGGTTTGTGACATTGTACAGGAGATCATCCCCAAGAAAAAGAAGTGAAAAAAGGCAAAATGGTTGTCTGAGGAGGCCTTACAGATAACTATGAAAGGAAGAGAAGCAAATGGCAAAGGAGAAAAGAAAAGATATACCCATTTGAATGCAGAGTTCCAAAGAATAGCAAGGAGAAATAAGAAAGCATTCCTCAGTGATCAATGAAAAGAAATAGAGGAAAACAACAGAATGGTAAAGACTAGAGATCTATTCAAGAAATTAGAGATAGCAAGGGAACATTTCATACAAAGATGGGCTTGATAAAGGACAGAAATGGTAGGGACCTAACAGAAGCAGAAGATATTAAGAAGAAGTGGCAAGAATACACAGAAGAACTGTACAAAAAAGATCTTAAGACCCAGATAATCACAATGGTGTGATCACTCTCCTAGAGCTAGACATCCTGGAGTGTGAAGTCAAGTGGGGCTTAGGAAGCATCACTACAAACAAAGCTGGTGGAGGTGATGGAATTCCAGTTGAGCTATTTCAAATCCTAAAAGACGACGCTGTGAAAGTGCTACACTCAATATGCCAGCAAATTTGGAAAACTCAGCAGTGGCCACAGGACAGGAAAAGGTCAGTTTTCATTCCAATCGCAAAGAAATGCAATGCCAAAGAATGCTCAAATTACTGCACAATTGCACTCATCTCACATGCTAGTAAAGGAATGCTTAAAATTCTAAGCCAGGATTCAGCAATGCGTGAGCCATGAACTTCCAGATGTTCAAGCTTGTTTTAGAATATATGCCAATAAAATGCACAACTTGGAATAAATGGACAAATTCTTAGAAAAGTACAACTTTCCAAAACTGAACCTGGAAGAGATAGAAAATCTTAACAGACCCATCATAAGCACAGAAATTGAAACTGTAATCAGAGATCTTCCAGCAAAAAAAAAAAAAAAAAAAAAGCCCAGGTCCAGACAGCTTCACAGCTGAATTCTACCAAAAATTTAGAGAAGAGCTAACACCTATCCTACTCAAACTCTTCTAGAAAATTACAGAGGAAGGTAAACTTTCAAACTTATTCTATGAGGCCACCATCACCCTAACACCAAAACCTGACAAAGATCCCACAAAAAAAGAAAACTACAGGCCTATATCACTGATGAACATAGATGCAAAAATCCTTAACAAAATTCTAGTAATAGAATCCAACAACACATTAAAAAGATCATACACCATGACCAAGGGGGCTTTATTCCAGAGATGCAAGGATTCTTCAATATCCACAAATCAATCAATGTAATATAACACATTAACAAATTTAAAAATAAAAGCCATATGTCTATCTCAATAGATGCAGAGAAAGCCTTTGACAAAATTCAACATCCATTTATGATAAAAGCTCTCCAGAAAGCAGGAATAGAAGGTACATACCCCAACATAGTAAAAGCTATATGTGATAAACCAACAGCAAGCATTATCTTCAATGGTGAAAAATTGAAAGCATTTCCCATAAAGTCAGAAACAAGACAAGGGTGCCCACTCTCACCACTAGTATTCAATATAGTTTTGGAAGTTTTGGCCCCAGCAATCAGAGCAGAAAAAGAAATAAAGGGAATCCAAGTTGAAAAAGAAGTAAAACTCTCACTGTTTGCAGATAAGATGATCCTCTACATAGAAAACCCTAAAGACTCCACCGGAAAATTACTAGAGCTAATCAATGAATATAGAAAAGTTGCAGGATATAAAATCAACACACAGAAAACCCTTGCATTCCTATACTCTAATAATGAGAAAATAGAAAGATAAATTAAGGAAACAATTCCATTCACCAATTACAATGAAAAGAATAAAATATTTAGGAATCTATCTACCTAAGGAAACTAAAGACCTATATATATAGAAAACTATAAAACACTGCTGAAAGAAATCAAAAAGGACACTAATAGATGGAGAAATATACCATGTTCATGGATCAGAAGAATCTATATATTGAAAATGAGTATACTACTCAAAGCAATCTATAGATACAATGCAATCCCTATTAAGCTACCAACAGTATTTTTCACAGAGCTAGACAAATAATTTCACAATCTGTATTAAAACAAACAAACAAACAAACAAACAAACAAAAAAAAAACCTCGAATAGCCAAAGCTATCTTGAGAAAGAAGAATGGAACTGGAGGAATCAACCTGCCTGAATTCAGGCTGTACTACAAAGCCACAGTCATCAAGACAGTATGGTACGGGCACAAAGACAGAAGTATAGATCAATGGAAGAAAATAGAAAGCCCAGAGATAAATCCACACATTTATGGACACCTTATCTTTGACAAAGGAGGCAAGAATATACAATGGAGAAAAGACAATCTCTTTAACAAGTGGTGCTGGGAAACCTGGTCAGCCACTTGTAAAAGAATAAACTAGAACACTTTCTAACACCATACAAAAAGATAAACTCAAAATGGATTAAAGATCTAAATGTAAGACCAGAAACTATAAAACTCCTAGAGGAGAACATAGGCAAAACACTATCTGACATAAATCACAGCAGGATCCTCTATGACTCACCTCCCAGAACACTGGAAATAAAATAAAAAATAAATAAATTGGACCTAATTAAAACTAAAAGCTTCTGCACAACAAAGAAAACTCTAAGCAAGGTGAAAAGACAGCCTTCAGAATGGGAGAAAATAATAGCAAATGAAGCAACTGACAAACAACTAATCTCAAAAATATACAAGCAACTTCTGCAGCTCAATTCCAGAAAAATAAAGGACCCAATCAAAAAATGGGCCAAAGAACTAAACAGACATTTATCCAAAGAAGACATACAGATAGCGAACAAACACATGAAAAGATGCTCAACATCACTCATTATCAGAGAAATGCAAATCAAAAACACGATGAGGTACCATTTCATGCCAGTCAGAATGGCTGCGATCCAAAAGTCTACAAGCAGTAAATGCTGGAGAGGGTGTGGAGAAAAGGGAACCCTCTTGCACTGTTGGTGGGAATGCAAACTAGTTCAGCCACTATGGAGAACAGTGTGGAGAGTCCTTAAAAAACTGGAAATAGAACCCTCTTACGACCCAGCAATCCCACTACTGAGCATACACACCGAGGAAACCAGAATTGAAAGAGACACAGGTTGTTTCCATGTCTTGGCTATTATAAACAGTGCTGCGATGAACATTGGGGTACACGTGTCTCTTTCCCTTCTGGTTTCCTCAGTGTGTATGCCCAGCAGTGGGATTGCTGGATCATAAGGCAGTTCTATTTCCAGTTTTTTTAGGAATCTCCACACTGTTCTCCATAGTGGCTGTACTAGTTTGCATCCCCACCAACAGTGTAAGAGGGTTCCCTTTTCTCCACACCCTCTCCGAACACATGTATACCTGTGGCAGATTCATTTTGATATTTGGCAAAACTAATACGATTATGTAAAGTTTAAAAATAAAATAAAATTAGAAAAAAAAAAAGAAAGAGACACAGGTACCCCAATGTTCATTGTAGCACCATTTATAATAGCCAGGACATGGAAGCAACCTAGATGTCCATCAACAGATGAATGGATAAGAAAGCTGTGGTACATATACACAATGGAATATTACGCAGCCATTAAAAAGAATACATTTGAATCAGTTCTAATGAGGTGGATGAAACTGGAACTGATTATACAGAGTGAAGTAAGCCAGAAAGAAAAACACCAATACAGTATACTAATGCATATATATGGAATTTAGAAAGATGGTAACAATAATGCTGCATGCGAGACAGCAAAGAGACACAGATGTATAGAACAGTCTTTTGGACTCTGTGGGAGAGGGAGAGGGTGGGATGATTTGGAAGAATGGCATTGAAACATGCATAATATCAGATAAGAAATGAATCGCCAGTCCAGGTTTGATGCAGGATACAGGATGCTTGGGGCTGGTGCACTGGGATGACCCAGAGGGATGGTACGGGGAGGGAGGTGGGAGGGGGTTCAGGATGAGGAATATGTGTATACCCATGGTGGATTCATATTAATGTATGGCAAAACCAATACAATATTGTAAAGTAATTAGCCTCCAATTAAAATAAATAAATTTACATTAAAAAAAAAGAAAAGTCAGAGGAACCAGAGATCAAATTGCCAACATCCGCTGGATCATCTAAAAAGCAAGAGAGTTCCAGAAAAACATCTATTTCTGCTTTATTGACTATGCCAAAGCCTTTGACTATGTGGGTCATAACAGACTGTGGACTCTTCAAGAGATGGGAATACCAAACCACCTCACCTGCCTCCTGAGGAATCTACACGCAGGTCAGGAAGAAATGGTTAGAACTTGACGTGGGACAAAAGACTGGTTCCAAATAGGAAAGGAGTATGTCAAAGCTGTATACTGTCACCCTGTTTATTTAACTGATATGCAGAGTACATCATGAAAAAAGGTGGAGTCAAGATTTCCCAAAGAAATATCAATAACCTCAGATATGCAGATGACACTACACTTGTGGTAGAAAGTGAAGAAGAACTAAAGAGCCTCTTGATGAAAGTGAAAGAGGATGTGAAAAAGTTGGCTTAAAGCTCAACATTCAGAAAACGAAGATCATGGCATCTGGTCCCATCACTTTATGGCAAAAAGGTGGGGAAACAGTGGAAGCAGTGATAGACTTTATTTATTTGGGCTCCAAAATCACTGCAGATGGTAACTGCATCCATGAAATTAAAAGACACTTGCTCCTTGGAAGAAAAGTTATGACAACCTAGACACCATATTAAAAAGCAGAGGCATTACTTTGCCAACAAAGGTCCATCTAGTCAAAGCTATAGTTTTCCCAGTAGTCATATATGGATGTAAAAGTTGGACTATAAAGAAAGCTGAGCACCAAAGAATTGATGTTTTTGAACTGTGATGTTTGATAAGACTCTTGAGAGTCCCTTGGACTGCAAGGGGATCCAACCAGTCCATCCTAAAGGAAATCAGTCCTGAATATTCATTGGAAAGACTGATGCTGAAGCTGAATCTCTAATACTTTGGCCACCTAATGTGAAGAACTGACTTACTTGAAAAAAACTTAAAGCTGGGAAAGACTGAAGGCGGAAGGAGAAGGCGATGACAGAGGATGAGATGGTTGGATGGCATCATCGACTCAATGGACATGAGTTTTATTAAACTCCGAGAGTTGGTGATGGACAGGGAGGCCTGGCGTGCTGCGGTTCATGGGGTTGCAAAGAGTCGGACACAATTGAGCAACCGACCTGAACTGAATCTGAGAGCTACTATTTTTCATCAACAAAGAATATCTTAAAAACATTACTTCTTTATTACTCCCCCATTTGATTTACTCATATATAATGATAGTTTGGGTTTTTTCTGAGTCTGATCTCAATTATTTCTATTTTCTTGTACTTTTCTTGTATTTTTCTGTTAATGGTTTTGATTTCATCTTATTTATGCTCTGAAGTATGGACCAGTTCCTCAGTTTGATCTTTCAAGTTCCTAATTGTTTCTATTGAATTAAAAAAAAAAAATAGTGTCTGTATATAATATTGCATACAGATTGTTTTAAAATAGGGCCAAAGGATTTTCTTTTCCCCAAAACGCAACAGCTACTTTTCTTCTCCTTCTCCAACTTCCAGTTCTCATATAGCTTTTTCACCTATTGTTTTAGTAGTATTTTAGTATTTCAGTTCAGTTCAGTTTGGTAGCTCACTTGTGTCCAACTTTTTTCGACCCCATGAATCACAGCACGCCACACCTCCCTGTGCATCACCAACTCCCATAGTTCACTCAAACTCATGTGCATCGAATTGGTGATGCCATCCAGACAACTCATCCTCTGTCGATCCCTTCTCCTCCTGTCCCCAGCCCCTCCCAGCATCAGGGTCTTTTCCAATGAGTCAACTCTTCGCATGAGGTGGCCAAAGTATTGGAGTTTCAGCCTCAGCATCAGTCCTTCCAATAAACACCCAGGACTGGTCTCTTTTAGGATGGACTGGCTGGATCTCCTTGCAGTCCAAGGGACTCACAAGGGCCAAAGGATTTTTTTCTCCAGCCCCACAGTTCAAAAGCATCAATTCTTTGGCATTCAGTTTTCCTTATAGTCCAATTCTCACATCCATAAATGTGATTTTATTTATTTTTGTGTTAAATAATATGTTTAAATTTATGCTGCTTGATTTACGAATGTTAGTCATCTTTCTCTTGACTGGCCATTCATTCTTTACAATAGTTCTTTAGAACTTTATTATAGACTCCACCAAACATGTCTTCCTAATATAGTTGCATCATAACTTTTCATTAAATTTTGCTTGTTACTGAGTAATAACTAATTATTATTCTCAAATGAGACAAAGAGTTTATAATATTTCTACCTTATTTTCATATCTTCTTGTTTCTTCTAAAGTTAATCATTGCTCATTAACTTTATTGTTTTCTTATTTTTCTATATGTTTAGAATTGTTTTACTTCAATTGTTCCAATAGTTACACTAATATAGCAATACTATTTCCACATATTCCCAAGTATCAGATAATCTCTCATATCCTTTTGTTCTCCATGGAGATCACCTCCTTCAGGACCAGATTATTGCACTGGTCTAGACTGTTGAACTCCTAGGCCTGAAGGCAGAGTATTTTTCCCAAACCTCCCCCACCCCTGCAGTTCATGTGGAGTTCCATTTTACCACATTCCATCTTCTGCTTGTTCTCATTTCTTCCTGAAACATGGCTTTCAGTAAACTTTGATAAGAGGTATATAGGAGAGAAATATCTATATTTTATCTCTCTTTCTCTCCTTTTTAGTTTTATATTCCCTCCATACCTAGCTTTTTTATTTTACTTTTCTTGGCATGAAAACTTTAATTATACAGAAAAGTTAAATAATAGTACAATGAACTCATCTACTCTTCATCTAGATACGTCAATTTTGTCCCATCTGTATTATCTCAATATATATATGCTAAACCATTCACAAGTCTACTCCAAGAATATGACATTTCATCATTAAACATCTCAGCTTCCAGCTCCTGAGTATATTACCCTACATAGATATAGTACTATTGCTCCCTCAAAATTGCTCACAATAATTTAATAATACCATTTACTGTGATACCATTTACTGTGTGTAGTTAAAATTCTGTTATTGTCAAAAACAGGGCTTTCTTTTACAGGTTTTTTTTTTTTTTGGAAGGATAATTGCTTTACATAATTTTGGTGCTTTCTGTCAACCCTCAACATGAATCAGCCATAGATATACATATATCTCCTCCCTTTTGAAACTTCCTCCCATCTCCCTCCACAACACACCCCTCTAGGTTGATACAGAGTCCTTGTTTGAGTTTTCTGAGCCATACAGCAAATTCTCCTTGGTTATCTATTTTACATATGGTAATATGTTACTCTTTTCATACATCTCATCCTCTCCTCCCCTCTCCCCATGTCCATAAGTCTATTCTCTATATCGGTTTCTCCATTGTTGCCCTGTAAATAGATTCTTCAGTACCATTTTTCTAAATTCCATATATGTGCATTAAAATACAATATTTATCTGTCTTTATGACTCACCTCACTCTGTATAATAGGTTCTAGGTTCATCCACCTCATCAGAACTGACTCAAATGTGTTCCTTTATATGGCTGAGTAGTATTCTATTGTGTATATGTACCACACCTTCTTTATCCATTCACCTGTCGATGGACATCTAGGCTGCTTCCATGTTCTAGATATTGTAAATAATCCCACTCCTAGGCATATACCCTGAGGAAACCAAAATTGAAAGACACAGGTATCCCATTGCTCACTGCAGCACTATTTACAATAGCTAGAACATGGAAGCAACCTTTTACAAGTATTTTTTAAAGATCAAAATCCAATGAAAATTCATGAATAGTATTTAGTCACCAAATCTGTTTAGTTTTTTTGGAACTATCATAGTCTCCAGCCATTTATTATTTTCTGTAGCATTAATTTTTGAGTAGTCCGGATAAGTTGTTTTTCAGACTGTCCAATATTCTTAATTTGCCTGATTAGTCTCATAATTATATTCCAACTGGATATTTTTGAAAGAATACTACATATGTGATATTGTGTTGAACATTTACAAAATTTAAAATTCTAGATTTACATTTGACTGATTGGCTGAGTATTAAACTTATACTGGGAGTTTTGGCTGAGAGTAAATCTTACACTGGGAGAAGGCTGGGACTTTCCTGGAGGTCCAGTGGCTAAGACTTCGTGCTCCTAATGCATGGAATATGGGTTGAATTTCTGGTTGGGGAATATCCTGCATGCCATGTCTCATGATTTTAAAAAAAATCGTTTAAGCTGAAAATTATTTTCATTCAAAATTTCCCATTCTTTGATTCAATGTATTCTATCATTATATACATATGATGTTGGGAATTCTTGCTCTTGTATGTTACCTAGTTTCGTTTTGTCTCATTTCATTTTTCCCCCCTTTCTAGATGCTTTTTACAACTTTTCTCTAATGTTCTGAAATTTTCCAATTCTGTGTTCATATGTTCACTTCCTTTCACTCCTTGTGCAGGGTACTTAATAAGCTCTTTCCATCTGGAAGCTTATGCTCTCCAGTTCTGGGAAGTGCTTCGTTTTTGTTTTCAATTTCTTGAGCTCCTACTAGTGAAATGCTGGATCTTCTGGATTGGTGCATTAATTTTTATCTTTGTATCCTATGTGAAACCTCTTACTCTTTTTGTTTTACTAAAGTGAGACTTCTATAAGTTCATCTTCCAACCATTCTATAAAATATACACATGAACACTCATAACTATTAGGGTGTGGAGAGAAGATTTCCTTGTATTAACATCTTATCCTCATCTCTCCTCTGGTAGATTAAGAGTTAACATCACAGTTAGAATTTCTCAGTGCAGCAATGGGCAGTGCCTGGTCCCAGCTTTTTATCCTGGTATCCACCTGGGGCTGTACCTGGGAGATGAATGATATTTGCCACAGGTGTCTTTTTTTCCAGCACCTGAGCTATTGTTCCTCTGCCAAGCTTGTAAAAATTTAGCTTCAGTCATCTTTATGTCCTGCTCATGACTCAAGAGCTCAAGCATCCCACCGGAGGCAAGCAAGTTTTGTTTCATCTTGTTTCTTTGTATGTATGTGCGTGTCCTACAGCAAATGGCTAGAATAGCTATGGAGGGGCAGATGCATGTCTTTGGGGCCTCCAGTCTCCTGAATTCCCTTCCCTTGTCGTATTCCCATCTATTAAAATGCTACTGACTTCAAAAGGCCATTGAAATTACATAATTTCAAGAGATTTTCCTACTCTTACCAAGCATATGGTAACCCTCCATGCATGCTAAGTCTCTTCAGTTATATAAGATTCTTTGTGATGCTATGGACTGTAGCCTGTCAGTCTTCTCTCTCCATAGGATTCTCCAGGCTAGAATATGAGGGTTAGAATAAGAGGGTTTTTGTGCCCCCCTCCAATGATCTTCCCCACCCAAGGATCAAACCCACATCTCCTATATCTTCTTCAGTGCAAGCAGATTCCTTATCACTGAGCATTAGTAACTCTCTACCCTCTGAATTTTCATAGCCCATTGTTTTCTTCTCACTGCTACTGTGGATATCTAAACATATACCATATTTATTTTTCTATAATTTTCTCTTTTCAGAATTTAAGTTCCTGAAAAGCAAGTTAATCACTTTTTTGTTGCCTTGTGGTGTTTATCATAGTGTCTTCCACAGAGTATTTGCAGGGAGAGAGCAAATTAACCAAAATGGTGTGTCCAGGCTCTCTTGTCCCACATTGGCAAATAATGACTATGTAACAGCTGAGATCATTTATAGCACTGCACATGCTCATCAGGAGGTACTCACTTGGTCACGAACTACTTTGGGCTGTAGGGATATATCAGCTCACCTAGAAAGTGGTGGCATTTACTGCTGCATCACAGTTGGGTCATCCATGAGAGTAGAGAATATAGCGTGTCTAGTGCTACAGCTACTGCATCAACCAGGAGTGAATAATGTTATGGCCACTGTGCCAGCCAGGAGAGAATAAATGTGCTTGTAGTTCCTATGGCTTCGCTAGTCTCCTCCCAGCCCTCAAGCCTTGCCTACCCTGGGTTAAACGAACAGTGTGGACACTGTGAAGAGTGAGACAATTGTTGCTGTGAACAGGATCAGCAATACAGTATTTATTAAATAAATATGCACTGAGTTGTTAAATTAACACAAAGAAGACTATTTTCACCCAGTGTAGATACATGTTGACTCATATCAATCACTACTAATAGGCAAATATTACAAATGATGAGTAGAAAGTAGCTTTATCTCTATTTATGAAGAATAGCTTTATCATTTGGCCTTTGGATGACTATTACATTTTTTCCCTTATTTACATTTACACTCTTTAAAAGTCTTAACACAAAAAATCCACAGAATAGATAGAGATCTTTCCTGGCAGCCCACAATTTCCTAAAGCACATAGAGCAGTCATCTATAATTACTTGTATGTTTGCACAAGAAAGATACTTATACTTAATATGTTTTTGTTTTGTAACAACTGATGTAAATGTTTCTGTGATTTTCTTAGGACAGGAAAAATATTGATCATGCTGGTGGTGTTCTAAGGTAAATCACTAATATAGATATGCTTTCAAAAGGGCCACTCAATATCTGCAAGACATTCAAATTAAATAAAAGCAAGAGAGTTTCAGAAAAACATCTGCTTCTTCTTTATTGTCTATGCCATAGCCTTTGACTGTGTTCAGTTCAGTTCAGTCGCCCAGTGCTGTCCAACTCTTTGTGACCTCATGGACTGCAGCATGTCAGGCCTCCCTGTCGATCACCAACTCCCAGAGTTTACTCAAACTCATGTCCATTGAGTCGGTGATGCCATCCAACCATCTCATCCTCTGTCGTCCCTGTCTCCTCCCACCTTCAGTCTTTCCTGTCTCCTCCCACCTTCAGTCTTTCCCAGCATCAGGATCTTTTCAAATGAGTCAGCTCTTCGCATCATGTGGCCAAGGTATTGGAGTTTCAGCTTCAACATCAGTCCTTCCAACGAATATTCAGGACTCAATTCCTTTAGGATGAACTGGTTGGATTTCCTTGCAATAGAAGGGACTCTCAAGAGTCCTTTGACTATGTGGAGTGTGTGGATCAGAACAAACTGTGGAAAATTCTCAAAGAGATGGGAATACCAGGCCACCTGAACTGCCTCCTGAGAAATCTGTATGCAGGTCAGGATGTAACAGTCAGAAATGGACATGGGACAACAGACTGGTTCCAAATCGGGAAAGGAGCACATCAAGGCTGTATATTGTCACGCTGCTTATTTAACTTATATTCAGAGTACATCATGAGAAATGCTGGACTGGATGGAGCACAAGCTGGAATCAAGATTGTCAGGAGAAATATAAATAACCTCAGATATGCAGATAACACCACCCTTATGGCAGAAACTGAAGAAGAACTAAAGAGGCTCTTGATGAAAGTAAAAGAGGAGAGAAAAAAAGTTGGCTTAAAACTCCATATTCAGATAACTAAGACTATGGCATCTTGTCCCATCACTTCATGGCAAATAGATGGGGAAACAATGGAAACAGTGACAGACTTTATTTTTGGGGGCTCCAAAACTGCAGATGGTGACTGCAGCCATAAAATTAAAAGATGCTTGCTCCTTGGAAGAAAAGTTATGATCAACCTAGACAGCATATTAAAAGGCAGAGACATTACTTTGCTAACAAAGATCCATCTAGTCAAAGCTATAGTTTTTCCAGTAGTCATGTATGGATGTGAGAGTTGGACTAAAAAGAAAGCTGAGCCCGGAAGAATTGATGCTTTTGAACTGTGGTGTTGAAGAAGACTCTTGAGAGTCCCTTGGACAGCAAGGAGATCCAACCAGTCCATCCTAAAGGAAATCAGTCCTGAATATTCATTGGAAGGATTGATGCTGAAGCTGAAACCCCAGTACTTTGGCCACCCGATGTCAAGAAATGACTCATTTGAAAAGACCCTGATGCTGGGAAAGATTGAAGGCAGGAGGAGAAGGGGATGACCGAGGATGAGATGGTTGGATGGCATCACCAACTCAATGGACATGAGTTTGAGTAAGCTCCGGGACAGGGAAGCCTGGTGTGCTGCAGTCCATGCAGTCATAAAGACTCTGACATGACTGAGTGACTGAACTGAACTGAATGGACAGCTGAAGTATGTATGAGATACAAAATTTTAAATATATTTGTGTAAGATAAAATATTAATATATATTAATATAAATATAAATTTATTACATCTAAATTATTAATGACATCATTCAAGATGCTCCTATTCTATTTTTCTGCAGTTTATAAAATATTCTCAAGAATACTAAATGTTAATATGTCTCACTATGATTTTGTATCTTTTTCTTTTCCCTTGTATTTCATCTGATTTTTGCTTTATGTATCTTTGTTTCTTTTTTAGGTGTCTAGCACCTATTATACAGAGTGAAGTAAGTCAGAAAGAGAAAGAAAAGTATTGTATATTGATGCATATATGTATGAAATCCAAATACTGATGCATTTATTTTTAGGACAGCAATAGAGAAACAGACATAGAGAACAGATATATGGACACAGGGGGATGGGAGGAGGGAGAGGGTGAGATGTATTGGTACAGTAACATTGATATTTACAATAGCATATATAAAATAGCCAATGGGAATTGATGTATGACTCAGGGAACTAAAACAGCAGAGGCTCTGTGGCAGTCTAGAAGGATGGGAAGGAGAGGGAAATGGGAGGCAGGTTCAGGAGGAGGGGACATGGGTGTAC